>NW_028261383.1:60390417-60554917 GCF_051295495.1 Thamnophis sirtalis
AAGTAGGCAGTTGATCAGTGATCTTCTTGACAGTGGTATGTTTTTAATATTTGTTATTTTAACTTCCTTGTTACAATAGCTATAAACTGAAATAGATCTTTGCTCTTTAATTGAGTATTTCACTTACCTTTGTCCCAAATGTGTGCGGTATTTTTCCTACTATATGTTAGTGTTGTTTATACATGAGAACAACTCTGTTAGAAGCCCTGGTGCAATTTTGAATTTGTTTTCTTGATTTATAAAGTGAATGGTTCAATGCAACAAACGTGATTTATTTTTTAGAAACAAAGTTAACATATGTTAAGTGACAGTATTTCACATTTGATTGTGATCCTCATTGCAGACTGATGGGTGTGTGCATATATTTGAGAAAATGATACTGAATTTTGCTTCCCTTGAGAAAGTATTTATAAGAGTTTTGAGTGAAAAATCATGTTTGAAATAAGTGGGATGTATACATGTTTTATGTGTTGACTGAATTATTTATTTATTAAAATGCATGTTTACCAAATGTGTATTGCTTAATAATTTTGCTTAAGTTTTCTTAAGTTGTTCTTCATTTCTGCTTATTTTTTCTCTGTTTCCTGTTCTCCTCTTTCTGTGTGTAGGGAGAGATTGGTGGATGAATTCAATACTACTGGGGAACTATTAGTAGATTTGGGATCTGACCAAACATCTTGTCACAATCCATTTAATGGTGGATATTACCCAGTACAGCTAAGCTTTAGGGATGCCAACCAACTCATGTCCAATGATCCCATAAAATTCCAGGCTCTTGTAAAAGAAAGGTATGGCAATCATTTTCATGTTTTATTTTAACCATCTTGCAAAGTCTTAAAATGTTCATTTTCATTGTCTTCTGGTTTTTTTAGAAATTTGGGGTGCTAGGCTTTGGACAGAACAGATTCATTTTTGAATAAGAGTCAGATGATCAGTCTGTCAAAATCTAGTTATAAACTCTAGACTTCTTGCCCCCTTCTCATTAATGAAATCTTGGCTTGTGGGAAGTTTGCAGTGAAGACGTCAATGGAGAAATGGTCAGTCCCTCTGTATTCAGTGCTGGCCACTTGTGCACTTCCTCAGACACTCCCCCACTTGGTATAATCCATTTAGTTACCTGCTGGGAAGGGAAGAGGAAAGGGGAGGGAGAAGTATAGGTGGTAGGAAAGGAGGGAGGGAAGCTTTCCAACACTCCCTGCAAGTATCCCATTAAAAAACTTAATGGAAAAGCTAATAGGAAGCCAGAAATTGAACCCACTCCCCTGAATTTTTGCCCACCGATTGTCATTCTGTTTCTCTAGTTAAACAAGGAAATATCTGTGAAAACTAATGGGGCACTGATTGTCTAAAGGGGATTGGATAATTTAAAGAAAAATCTGGAGTCCTTAGTGTTCTCTGAACTTGGTTGAAGAATGTGGATGAGGACTGGTTTATGCTCCCCTGTCCCATCGCAACATTACTATTGAAAAGTAGTTTCTTCTTTTTAGTAAAAGAAAAATGGCAAAAGATTATTTATTCCAACAGTGAAATCTGAACCCATATTTCTCATCTTCCACATTTACCTAGTAAACTATTTTCTCTCATATGGTGTTCAAACAGAAGAGTTTATTTTTAATGATATAAGATGGTGCCGAAAGTAATGTCTCGGATTTTATTTTTTTTGTTCTTTAGTCTTAGAAGACAAATAGCTGCCATCAACAAGCTGTCTGATCAAGGGATGTTTTTTTGGGATTATGGCAATGCTTTCCTTCTAGAAGCCCAGAGAGCAGGTAAGGAGAGAATGCCTTCCCTTTTTCTGATATGAAAAATACATCGCATAATTTCTGCATGGGAGCAGGCGTTTTGTATTACTCTTGTACTGTATATTCTATATGATAATTGCATGATCAGAACAACCATTAATTCACTGAATGCAGAAGAACTTCTCTGCGGGATTATTATAAATTATTGTACAATCCTGTTCCCCAACTACCCCTGTTCTTAGTCAGCACAGCAATATCCAATCCTGTTTCATTCAACTGCTGTTTTGCTGGGTGTTGCATTTCCTTCCCACTGAACATTTGCCTTTAAATTCTTTGGAAGGTGCTGATGTTGCAAAAAGAGGAGGCAGCAAGGGAGAATTCCGATACCCTTCCTATGTTCAGCACATTATGGGGTATGTACAAGAGGAAAATATGAAACATCAACCCTTTTCTATCTAGAAAGGAATGTGTCTGGGGACCGGGTTGGGAAAAGTAACTTTCACATTGGCTCAATTGCATTGTAGGAGCTAAAGGCTATAAACTGAATTCTGAGTGCTGCATATCATAAATATTTTGGGAAATTGTGAGAGAAATCTGGCTTAGAGAAAAGTAATGTGACAGTTATAGTAATAACGATCCAAATGTATATTTAATAAACACACATATTTTTCTTCACTCAGGCTTGGTGAAATAGGACCAATACATTTATCTGGGTATCAACTTCTGAATTGCTAGATATGCAAGAGCTAAAGCTAGCTCTTTTGCTTCCCTTGCCCCTATGATAGCCATACCTTTGCATCTGCAGGACTAACCTAGAGGATGCACTGGCAGGCTCTTTCAACTCATGATTGAATGAATCTTTATTACAGCCAAAGACCAGAGATAAAAGGTGTAAGGTAAAGGTAACAATTCCCCTGCACATGCATGCTAGTCGTTTCTGACTCTAGAGGTGGTGCTCATCTTCGCTTCTAAGCCAAGACCCAGCACTGTTCAAAGTCATCTCTGTGGTCATGTGGCCGGCAGGACTAAATGCCAGATGTGCAAGGAACTCTGTTACCTTCCCACCAAAAGTGGTCCCTATTTTTCTATTTGCATTTTTTACATGTTTTTGAACTGCTAAGTTGGCAGAAGCTGGGACAAGTAACTGGAGCTCACTCTGTTACGTGGTGCTAGGGATTCGAATCACTGAACTGCCAACCTTCTGATCAACAAGCTCAGCATCTTAGCCACTGAACCACCATGTCGCACCTGTGGTGTAAATAAAGTTAAATACAAGTAGAATAATACAATCAATTGTAATAGTTGATATTAAAAGCACTTTGCAACTGGATTCCTGTTACTTTGGCACAACAATGACTAGTAAACTTAAGTGGCCAAATGGCCACATGATACGTTGCTTATGTCTGCAAATAAAGCTTTATTTAAAGTTCTAAAATAGGGATTCAAAGAGCTTCATGTTTGGATTAGTCAGTTCGAAATAGCTGAAATTCTTCTACCCTTGGTTAATGAAAGAAAAGCATTGCGGACCATAAGTATAAATAAAACAGGAATTTAAGCTATCTTTTTCAAAGTTTAACTGTGTTTTCTTCCCAGAGATATTTTTTCTATGGGATTTGGCCCATTTCGGTGGGTTTGCACCTCTGGTGACCCAGAAGACTTGGCAACCACTGATTTTATATCCACAGCAGTGCTTGAGCAACTTATACACCAGGGAGGTAAGACGTGTTGTCTTCTAGGTACAGAGAGTGAATAATAGAGCACGAGAAAAATAAATTGCAGTTATATTATACTCTGTAATTTTAGACTATAACTATCCAATTATTATACTTTGTGAGGAATTAAAAGCTTTTTTTCTCATATGTTTTGTGTGGAGAAACAGCACTTGCTCTAAATTATCTCCAACGTATGTACTGTAATGTCTGTATGTGTTTATTATTACCAATGGAACTTCCTTGCATGTGATCATAACTGTGGTCTTGAACTTCTTCAGGTTATTACCTGAATATATTTTATTTATCACTGCATATATTTTAGTATTTTGGGCAAGTGATATATAAAATCTGATTCATTCATTCATTCATTCATTCATTCATTCATTCATTCATTCATTCATTCATTCATTCAAATTTAGTGAATGATGCAAAAGGCCTGGTGATTGCATAGGCATATCCTTACAAATTTCTTGGCAAGTAACTTGCCATTGTCTTTTTTTGGAGTGTTTCCTCAACCTGGATAGAATTTTAACTGGAAAAATAAATTGTAGCCTTGCCCCCATAGTATTCATATTATAACAGTATCTGGGCATTTTTTAGTGCAGCATTTGCAAGCAGTTTCAGAATTTTTAGATATGTTCATCTAGGCCAAATAAGACATGAAGACCAGGTCTATTGAGGTCCACAGCAAGATATTTAGGAGTTGTAAGACACAACTTCAAATCTTCATGGAACATGAATGGATTAATCTTTCAGCCTATAGTTTTGTTGAGTACTTTTCATTGTATTACATCTTAGCTTCATTTTGTACAAGTATTCAGTGTCTTACAGGAAGGACTTCAGGAAGGACTGCTAAGATAAACTTAAAGATAGGAAAGTTGGTTCCCAGAGAGATTAAAAAAATGTACTATAAATAACTATTTGCAAACTTTCTTGTTATCAACAAGGAGACCTGCGTCCATCTAATCACGGAAATATATTGGTTCTAAACTGAAAATAGTTCACTTGCTTGTTATTACATCCTGATCATGAATCTTGTTAAAAAAATTATGTGAGAATCATGCTTGGATAAGAACTACTTTCAGTTTGAGGCAGTAGCCATAGAATTTGGCACCTTGTCTGATAGTCTTCCCAAACAGGAATTCTTCCTGGCCTTCCTGAAGAATTTCAGATTGAATGTAGCACCTTTTCTACATAAAGTCTGAGAATCAGGCCTTCTGAGAGATACAGACAATTTTCTGCTAGTATGGCACTGTAGCAATTTGCAGATTATTTTCATGTATACTGTTGATAATATTAAGACAACATACACTTAACTGAGGACTGGGGTGTTCCATTATGTCAAATATTATGAGAGCTGAGCTATTTTTATTCCCAAAGAGCAGAAAACCTCTGAAGTTATGTTATCCAGTTTTGGAAAAACTGTTCAAACTGGAAAACAGCCCTAAATATTTTTAATTTGTTGTTGTTAGTTGCGATGTTGTGTACGACCCATTGCGACCCCATGGACAATATTCCTCCAGGCCTTCCTGTCCTCTACCATCCTCTGGAGTCCATTCAAGCTCACGCCTACTGCTTTGGTGACTCAGTCCAGCCACCTACCGTAATTCTCTGTCATCCCATTTTCTTTTGCTCTCTATCTTTCCCAGCATTAGGCTCTTCTCCAGTGAGTCCTTCCTTCTCATTAGGTAGCCAAAGTATTTGAGTTTCATCTTCAGGATCAGGCAGTCAGGGTTGATCTCCTCTAGGACTGACTGGTTTGATTGCCTTGCAGTCCAAGGGACTCACAGGAGTCTTCTCCAGCACCATGGTTCAAAGGTCTCAATTCTTTGGCACTCAGCCCTTCTTAGGGCCCAACTTTCACAGCCATACATTGCAACTGGAAAAACCATAGCCTTGACTATGCACACTTTTCTTGACAGGGTGATGTATCTGCTTTTTAGTACGCTGTCTAGATTTGCCATAGCTTTCCTCCCCAGGAGCAAGCGTCTTTTAATTTCTTGGCTGCAGTCCCCATCTGCGGTGATCTTGGAGCCCAGGAAAACAAAATCTGTCACTACCTCCTTTTTAATACATAATAAATTTAGAGAAGATATTCATTTCATAATAAAATAACCACTGGAATTAAATACACATATATTTAAAACGACCTTTTACATTCCAGCTGACTGAAGCAGATTTGGTGGCAATTTAATTACTGGATTTGCTGTTATGGTTGGCAGAGAAATGAGCAGCAGAATTTAGACAGAAATGATAGCTGAACTTCAGTGGAAAGTTGCCTGTTATTCTTTCTTAGAATACCTACTGACCTCTTTGTTACTCAGTGTTCTGCTTGTGGTTTCTCACTTTCCCATGTACCAATATTACTTTAAACATAATAGTGTAATGAGAAATCAGATTCTGGGTAAGGTACTTAGAGCCAAGGTGGCGCAGTGGTTAAATGCAGCACTGCAGGCTACTGCTAGATCAGCAGGTCAGCGGTTCAAATCTCACCGGCTCAGGGTTGACTCAGCCTTCCATCCTTCCGAGGTGGGTAAAATGAGGACCCAGATTGTTGTTGGGGGCAATATGCTGACTCTCTGTAAACCGCTTAGAGAGGCCTGAAAGGCCTATGAAGCGGTATATAAGTCTACTGCTATTGCTATTGCTATTGCTACTTTGAAGAACATATAATGCTTTGCCATCAATCTGGCCTATAGCATACCCCATATTTATTAGAAATTGGTAATAATATGGCAGCACAACTATACTGATCAAGGAAACAGAGGGTGACTTATTATTATGTCCTTAATGCTAAGAGCTTGAAACTTCAATTATTATTTGACTTAAGTACTGCCCATTGCAAGAAAAAGCAAGTGAATGAGAAAAAACTAACAGGAGTTTTGCTGAGGGAATTCCATCAGGAGGAAGAGAAGAGTGTGGCTAGAGAAACTGTGTATTTTGAAGGATTATGTGTTGAGCTGTGAGGATAAAGACAATCTCCAGAATAGCTGCTGGTTGTAAGGGAATATCCTGACAGCTGCTAAATGTTCATTGTGAGTGATTGGGTGGCTGTTTATTACTGAGAGAAGAAAATATTAAGAGGAACAGCTTATATCCTGTCTATTTACCTGCCCTTCATGGTTCCCCGATGGAACATATAGCTTTTATTGAAGATTGAATCAAAAGAGCACTAGCCCTAATACAATGCCTCCCATTCCCAATCACCCATCCCAAAAATATATATATTTTTGCACGCTGAACCAGTAGTAATCCCGGCAGGAATCCACCCCTGAAGTAAATGCCAGGGTTTCCCCCCCAAAAAATGTAAACTGACCAGAGGGCACTGCAAAGAGCTGTAAATGCCGTCTGGTTGCCAAGTGTCCGAAATGCAGTCAGGCATCTGCAGGGCAGTGTCAGGCCTGGAAGCCATCTTTTGCATTGGGCCTTCAGGCCTGCCACATTTACTGCTGTGGGAAAATGGGAGGGGGGATTATATGGAGTATGGCAGATATATAGTCATACTAACATCCCTTTCTCAGAGAGTCAAGGACATCTTGCCTGGCACCTGGAAGGCATCTCCAGTTTTGGATGGTGCCTGATTGGGCCAAGTGATGGACATGTGGGTGCTGGGCAGGGACTTAGACTTTCATTTAAGTGGGGAAAACCTGGAAGCTTTCAGATTCGGGTTTTCCCAGATGTGGAAATATGACATATCTAATAAAATGGAACTTTGAGGAACTTCAAGCCTCAGAGTCTTCTTTCGTTGGGGGTGTTGCTTGGAATCCTGACGGGCAAGGGGTGACATTGGAACTTCAGAACTGGGTGGTAAATAGCTTTTGAGAGGTCCAGTATAACTTCAAATGGTCACTAAGCAACCAAAGACTACCTGTATTCATGTCAACCTAGATTGCAAATATATTGAACTGGAACTTATGTGCAGGAAAATGGCTGATGAGATATTCTCTGTCACCCCGGTCCTTGGTGAATAATCAAACCCCCCTTTCTTCATGTTTCTTCATGTGTTTCTTTTTTCCTTTTTAATTCATAGAGAAAATTCTGAATGGAGAATGCTTAAATGTAATAAAACCCCAAAGACATTAGATTCAAATGTAAAATTAATTATGATTTATTCAGTCCAAATTGAATGCAAATTGTCCTCTCTCATTTTTCATTTACTGGAATGTGCATATTATCTACACCAATATTATATGGAAATTGCTTTCATTAGCATGTCAAATGGTTAATGCTGAAAAACATAAATTGCAACATGTCTACTAAAATATGTCTATAAATTGCAATGGTATCAGCATTTATCTGACAGCTGTAAAGACAATTCCAGTTAGTGTTTACACAATGTAACCTTTTTGATTGTATGGGACAACCATCATGTCATCGTGGTAAGAATCTGATTGTGACTATTTTAAGGAGGCACATATTTCGCCATTGCAATGAGAGGCATCTTTAAAGAAAATAAGAAAATGTATAGAGCAATTGAGAAGGTAGTTCTGAAGTCCTTAACATTTTTGAATATCAGATTTGCTCCATTTGCTTTCCAAGATGACTTTAAAAAATAATTAAAGGCTGTTATTTCCCCAACCTTTGTTATATCAGATCAAAAGTTCCAAAATTTCCAGCATGGTGGTTGGGAATTATAGATAGTTCTCAACTAACAATCACAATTGTGACCAGAATTTCTGTTGCTAAACAAAGCAGTCATCCCCGATTTTACTTTTTGTACCACAGTTGTTAAGGAAATCACTGCAGTTGTTAAGTGAATCACACACACACCCCCATTGACTTTGTTGGAAGCCAGCAAGAAAAGTTTCAAATTGTGATCACATAATCCCATGATGCTGCAGCCATAGTAATACAATAGCAGAGTTGGAAGGGACCTTGGAGGTCTTCTAGTCCAACCCCCTGCCTAGGCAGGAAAGCCCGTACCATTTCAGACAAATGGCTTTCCAACATCTTCTTAAAGACTTCCAGTGTTGGGGCATTCACAACTTCTGGAGGCAAGCTGTTCCACTGTTTCATTGTTCTAACTGTCAGGAAATTTCTCCTCAGTTCTAAGTTGCTTCTCTCTTTGATTAGTTTCCACCCATTGCTTCTTGTGCTATCCTTAGGTGTCTTGGAGAATAGTATGACTCCCTCTTCTTTGTGGCAACCCCTGAGATATTGGAACACTGCTATCATGTCTCCCCTAGTCCTTCTTTTCATTAAACTAGACATACCCAGTTCCAGCAGCCATTCTTCATGTTTTAGCCTCCAGTCTCCTAATCATCTTTGTTGCTCTTCTCTGCACTCTTTCTGTAAATATAAGCAAATTGCCAAGTGCCCACATTTTGATCACATGATCATGGAGGTGCTGCAACAGTCATAAGTGTGAGGACCAATTATTTTGAAAGGCTGTCCTGTTATATAATTTATGTTATATTTCACCAAACCCACAATAGATATTAGTGTTATTTATATCTGGTAAATACTTGCATAAAGTACATTTTTCTTGCAGAGTTTGTCATGCAGTATAATCGCTGCAAGAATCAAATATTTTGGTTATTTCTCTTTAAAAAGTTGACATATTAATTTTTCTAGTCTGATTCGGATTTTGTGTACTCAGATTTTGTAGAAAGTTTGAAATACTTCAAATATCTCATTATCAAGCATTTATTCATAGGTGCATTTTATATTTCTCTTGAATAATATATCAAACTTGATTACAACTGTGCTATCCTTTTCTTGCCTCCAGACAATGCAGGTTACCTATAAATCTAAAGACAACTAAATATTTTATTCCTTTCTCCTGTGATAATTTGTATAATATTACTGGATTCCTCCTAAAGGCAGGTGTTTCCTGCATTGTTTTGTGCATAGTTCAGAACCTGTTTGTAAACTGGCAGTGGTCTTTTGATACTGCTTTTATGAACCATTTTGTGTAATCGTCTCTTGCCTAGCAAATCCATCTGTGAAACAGCAGTATTATGATAACATACGCTGGATTCAGGAAGCCAGAAGACATAATTTGGTATGTAAATCCAACTACAATGATTCTTAACTGGAATACAGTGCCATTATTTCATATTTTTATTCTATTTATTTTTATGATTTTTAATTCGCCATTCTGCCCATAAGATACTCAAGGTGATTGACAATGTTAAAAGATGCCTTAAAATCATTTCTTGAAAGAACATGTTTTATCATCCCAATTCCATTGCGCAGTGGGGCATCCAATCAAAGTCCTTCATGCTTGTCTGTTGAAGCAATTTCCACATAGTATAATCCAATCTCTTTCTATTAATCTCATCTTCACCTACTTCCTGGGCTTAACATTTAAAATGGCTAGCAGGACCCTTATTTTTCTATTTTTTTAAAAAAAATTACTTGAAAATCAGATGCCAAGGAGAAGATAAGGATGTTTACATGTAAAATTAGACTTTGTAAATAGAAAAAGTTTGGGCTGAAGGCTGCCATCTATAGCCTAAATGGTACAAATAGAAGAGAATATTTGTAATTCAAGGTTGAACTGTGGAGATCCTTGGTGCTCTCTGAATTTTGTGGTTTTCTTGCAGTTCATTACCAAACTATGATAGGTAAAATGCTACCTACTTTGATAATAAAACATCTGCAAAAAGAAAAAAGAAAAACCCCACACCATTCTCAGAGAGCACCAGGGACCCCATGGTAACTCTAAAGCCTTACATATAAAATGTCCCTGGTTTGAAACCAGCAGTATTTTTTCAATTAATGTTTTTCTTTCTTTGAGTCACATATTTTTCTGAAACATTTTTTCATTAAAAAAAGGAATTCAGTAGCTCAGGAAATGAAAATAGCAATGTAAAAGAAAATATTTCTACTGAGTTTTGAGTGAGGAATATTTTGCACATCAGGCAAGGGTTATAACTGTTATCCCAGTAAGAAACATCTGTTGTCACAGCATCTGCAGCAGATGTTACAGAGGGAAGATGAAAGAAAGGAATTTCTTTCCAGCAGCAGGGGAATTAATCATGGTAGCTTGAACTCTAGACTGAATACCTTGCAAGCATCTCAGCCTGGACAGGATTGTCTTAAATTTAGTTTGAAGTTAAATCAATGAGAGCACAGCATAAGGGTGCCACATAAATATGCCCGATATGTGAATTTTGTATTTTTATGCTATGGCACATTCTATCATTGGCAAACAATATTAGGGCCTACTAGAATGACAGCTACTGTCTCTGTCTCCTCCTTGAGTTTCAAACCATAGATTACCATTATCCTTCAGATATCTTGGGCCTGGGACAATAACATTAGCTCACCATCTTTAACAATGGTAAAATCAGAATCAGAATCTGTGAGTCTGTTTATTCTTTGGAAACACTCTGAATACTTAATCAGAAAAATTTATAGATTAAAAACTAATTCCAAATACAATTTAATTCTAATTTGCTTTCATTGCACTAAAGTTCTTGTATGATGACTATACAAAAAAAACCCTAACCCTAAGTCTTTAGATGAGTCATTTTTAATATTGGAAGCCAATATGCTTATCTTTCTAGGGAAAAACCATACAATGCCTCTAGGAAAAATCCAAATGCAATTATTGCAAGTATTTGTATATTATGGGCAAGAAAATCTTCCTTTTTAGATTCCAGTTCAATCCACAGATCTATATTTTACTTAAAATAATGCAAGACCTAGTAGTAGACTTTGAATCTTGATTTTAAATAAGTAGAAAATGGCAAATATATTTATAACTAGATATTATGAAAAGTAAATGGAGACAAAATCATAGGCAGAAATCCTTAATTATGGAGGGTGGATATGTGTAAATTCACTGTCCTGCTTTCTTCATTAAACAGACTGGCATTGTCTCTGATCCACATCTGGACTGTGGAGATAACCCATGGATGCGTGCGTGCGTGCATTCGTGCGTGCGTGCATTCGTGCGTTCGTACATACATACATACATACATACATACATACATACATACATACATACATAATCAACCCATGGATCATTATATTATTTCTGTATTTTAGGTTGTTGGTTCCCAAGCCAGAATTCTGTATTCTGATCAAAAAGGCCGTGTTGCTATTGCAGTGGCTATTAACAAAGGCATTGCTGAAGGAAGAATTAAGGTACAGTTCCTCTGTGTTTTTATTCAACGTAACCTGTTAATTTTCTTTGACATGTTAGATTGATTTGGAGATTGAAAAGGTCATATTGAGAGAAATAGAGTAGATGATGGGACAAGAATGTTTCTTATAAAAATGCAAACCATGTAAAGTCAAAGAATTTCCAGTAAAGTAACAAAGACTAATTGTTTGAAATGAGTGCGACTATAATATAATATTAACCATAGGTTGTAAACATATCCCATGTTGTCAGATTACTGAATAATTTCTTATTGAAAACCTCACAGTATTTCCTAATTTAATGAAGGGAGGTCTTGTGTGCTTCCTGATTCTTTCATTATACAGATGAAGTGCAGAGCCCCAAGACAAAATTCAACCTCTCAATCTACATTTTACGGCTTCTGAAACTATCAGTTTTCAGGTGCATAATTTCCCAGCTTTTCTGGCACTAAAAATGCAAATATCAAATTGCTGATTTCCCTATTCTGGAACTTTACCTGAAACAGAACAATTGATCTCTTCATCTAAATGAACAGAATTATGCCAGGGAGCCTAGTTGATGCCCCTCTATATTTTTTCCCTATAAACCTGTACTTCTTTTTCAGGCACCAGTTGTTCTTAGTCGAGACCACCATGATGTGAGTGGGGCAGACAGTCCTTACCGAGAAACCTCAAATATCTATGATGGTTCTGCATTTTGTGCAGGTTAGCTGAATAGATTGCAAGTATTTCTAGTAAACAGAATTTCTATACGATGAACAACTATATTTCATGCCTATAACTGGTTCACCTTTTGATGTAAAGATTTCATTTCCCATAATGGTTGCTTGTAAATCAAAAACTGCAGCACCTTGGAGAGTAATCCTGCTGTTAGTTCAGGTGCAATAAGTAGACAGAAAAGGTAGTAATTAAACATGAGAAATTGCATCTTGCAAGATGAGATGCAGCAAAGAGTTAAGGAGGTAAAAGGGGAGGGGAAATCTGTATTTGAAGCCTGAACTACAGAAAATATTTAGAAGAAAAGAGACATAGGAGTTCTCTGCTGGTAATCTTTGGGCCAGAAGGAAACCAGGAAAAAGAGGGATTAGAATGGAATATTTTGAATCCAAGAATATTCCAGACTGTAACATCTTGTAATAGGGATCAAAGTAACCTTAATTATGTGTAATCTGAACGTGAGACCAAGATAATTCTAGACTTGCCAAATATAACAGAAAGCAAAATGTATTTTAAAACGAGAAATTTCAAACAATAGCAATAGCTTTTAGGCTTATACAGAGCCCCATAGTGTTTTACAGCACACTGTGGGCAGTTTACAATGTAAACATTATCTGCATATTGTCCCCAACAATCTGGGTCCTCATTTTATCAACCTCAGAAGGATGAAAGGCTGCCAACCTTGAGCCCTATCAGGATCGAACTCTGGGCTGTGAGCAGAGTTTACTACAGTACTGCAGTTTAACCACTATAACACCAGGGCTCACAACACACTTTTTCCTACTTCCAGTTGTCTAACTGAACCTACTGGAAATCTCAGATGGTAGTCCTACCCTCTTTTTGCATTTGATCATCCCAGGCAGAACTTCTGATTTAAATAGATCCTGGTTTTATTCCAATATAAATTCCGAACCAAGTTTCTCTATCTCGAATGAACAGCGACAATATTTTTTAGATTAGCACAATCACGGCAGCCAATAGTTTGTGACATTCAGGACAGCAAAATCTGAAAAGTGAAGTTATGTTCCTACTTCCTGATAACTCTTCAGGATTGAAAGAATTTTTTTTGGTCACTTTATTTTCATATCGGTAGGTTGTTATGAGAATGTTTGAGCTGGTTTGGTGTAGTGGTTAAGACATGAAGGCTAAAAACAGAGAGATTGTGAGTTCTAGTCTTGCCATAGGCACAGAACCAGCTAGGGCCAGTCACTTTCTCTCAGCCCTAGGAAAAAGGCAATGGCAAAACACTTCTGAAAAACCTTGCCAAGAACATTGCAGGGACATGTCCAAACAGTCTCTGAGACTTGGACTTGATTGAACAGAAGAAGAAAAAAGGGAGGACATATTTAGCATCTGCTTCTCTGGCTCAGTAATGCCCTGACAACGGCATGCAGCGTAGGGAATGGTAATAGATATTTTTTTAAAAAACAAGATGGTCACAGCAGCACAATCAAAACACCACCTTTTCATGCAGATTACATCCATTCATGTACAAAATGGGTAGGTCTTCAATCATGCTGTCATGACTGCCAGCTTGCAGTTTTTGACACACACACACACACCGGCACCAGAGTTCTTTATTGAACCTTCTCATCATGATGCTTCTAATAGCCAGCATAGCTTGCGTATGACTGAAACCCAGTTTAAACATCCAGCTATTAACTGGTAAGCAGTGGAGAAAGATTTTTTAAATATTTTATTGCATTCAATGGTGCTCAGGCTAAATAGGATGTTTTAATTCTAAATGAGTAATTCGGATAAATGCAAGAGATATTTGGGAGAAGCAAAAGGTCTCATGGACTTATTGTTGTTTGTATCAGTGGACATGGAAGATTTATTTATTTTCTAGATTTGTATCTCCGGGAGCTTCTCAGTGTCCCGTTTTCTCAGAAGAGAAACCTTCTAGACTTTGGATTTTTTTAAAAAAATAATAATACAAGAGAACCAGCAATACCTGATTAGAGCTCATGAAGTGCTGAAACAAAACCTTTGCCCTCCCCCCCAATTCTTGAAAGAAAGATCTTTATTTTCCTTTACCATTGAATGCTGTTGTCTTGTCTTTCTTTTTCTTCCCTAACAGATATGGCAGTTCAGAATTTTGTAGGAGATGCATTTAGAGGAGCAACCTGGGTTGCCTTACACAATGGTGGTGGTGTTGGCTGGTAAGGAGATTTTGCCTTCGAAGGGGAAAAAAGATGAGCAATGGAAGCTATAGGCAGATAGAAAGATATATGATGTTGCAGTTGTGTATTGCAACAAAATGAAGTTTTGCTGAGGAAATCTGATATGGTTTACTTCCCTAAATGTGTCCTCCAGCAATATTGAATTTTATCTCCCAAACAGTTGGAGAAGGTAGGCTACTTCATGAAATATGTCTCTTTTCCAAATTCTGGCAGTATTTCTTTGATTATTATTATTATTATTATTATTATTTTTGCAGAACAACTGATGATTACATTTTTCTTATTTTCTTTTATTTGGCAAGTTTATCATTGATCTTCACTGATTCTTAAGAAACCCAAAGGTTCTCTTGAACATACTGGCTTTAGGGTGGAAAGACAAATTAAAATATTTAAAAAATGTAAATACCAAACAATTGTTCAACATGAAAGTCATACATGTTCTGGGCCTTGAATTACCTTAGGTTAATATGTTTATTGGTGAAATGATTGTAGAATCTTCATTCAGCCAATGGCTCCTTTTATTACTGATTATGTTTCAACTATATCCAACCTTTCAGAATGATATGTGAAAGGATCATTTTTAAAACTATCAACTTCACTTAATTAGGAGAATTTCCATCTACCAATATGGATGGACAATTTCCCCCTCTCCTCTCAAATATGATACTTTAACTATCTCCTAAGTATTTTTTTAAATTTATTTTCTAGTATCCCATGTTACTTAGGCAGTGACCATAGCACTCTTTGGAAACCTCAATTTATGAAGCAAAAAAACAGGTTTCCGTAAGATGTGTAGGTGAATTAAATTAGCATTCATTTCCAATTCTGTATTCTCACATCGGCCTTCAAAGGATCTGTGAAGGAGTTGTGCATTTAGATTCCCATCAAACAACATTTACATCTGTGAATTTGGACTTCAATATAGCATCCCCATATGCTAAAGGCAGCAGGATTTGCTGCAGGCATGAAATCCACTTACCTTCGCTACTGGTTTGGAACCGTCTGTGATGATGTCTGGGCAGGTGGGCGGAGCCTCCTGCCACCGCTACTATAGATTCATTCGAACTGGGGTAAACCGGCAGAATACCACCTCTGATTTGCTGACATAAAGCAGATCAGGTATACAGCCATATTTTTCCTTGCTTCTGTCCATAATTGTTTTTAGTGTGTTTTTTAAAGAGCATAAGAGGAAGAACTCATTCGAAATTTTGGTCATTCTGAGCTCCTCACATCTGCCATTTAGCAGTAGTGGTCTTTCCAGGGGACCTTCAAGTAGAAATTTGAGGCTCTACTGGGTGGGTTAAGCAGCTGACTGTGTTTTGAAGGACATAAATAATAATAAAATACATTAAAAACACATCTGCTTCCTCTCTAACAAGTTCATTAAGCCCAAGGACTAAAACGACTTGTAAAAGCTACAACTCAGTCCCACTGCCTTGCTGCAGCTGTAAGAGACTTTTGAATGCCATGTGGATGTCACCAGTAGTGACAGGGCCAAACAAATATGGGCTTTGTTTGGAAGCTTAATAAGATTTAAAGGTAGAATTGAGAGGAATGAGAAAGAAGCAGACATTCCCATTCTTACTCTTAAAAATCATGCAGCTCCTCCCCCTGAAGAGTATTTGCCAAACTCTGGCAGTACAATTTTGTCTAATTCTTTCATAATTTCTTTAGAGCAGTTATGGGGGAATAGGAATGATTTATTTCCCAGTAGTTTTCTGTTCTCATTCTTTATGTTTGAAGAGAACAAAAGTTGGAAATAGTCTATGGCTGGAAACTGTTGCTGAATTTCAATGAGATGATCTTTAGGTGCTTGGGACCATATACAGTTCATGGCACATGAGTTGCCTATCATTGCTTTAGAGAACAGACATGTTAGTTGAAGTACTTCCACAGGGTTTCTCCAATTCCTTGGACTATTTTGATTCCATGATTCAAGCTAAGTCAGTCACCAGGACCAGAGGTTTCGTCTTCCGAGCTTTCAGATTCGTGCTGGAGCCCATCTTTAGGAAACCTGTCTCTAGTAGTGTGTGTGCTGTTCACTTACAACAGGCACTGTAAATACCACACAGGGAACAACACATGCTCTGCTAGGGAGAAGTTCTCTGAAGTATCCAATAACTTGAAGGACAAAGCCTCTGGTCCCAGTGACCTATCCAGATTGGATCATACAACATTATCCTTGGACAACTATTTGCCTTCATTCATATTTTGAGTCCATTTGATTCCATACAGAGCTGGGCTGTTGGGATAAAAGGGAATTTTATGACAATGAAATAGGAAGACACTGTTATATATGGTATCAAATCTTTGACTCCCTGGCTCAGTATTTGTTACATTAGCTTTTCCCTTGGTGGTGGTTCTGGCAGCAGACAAACACACTAATAGGGTCAAAAGTAATCATTTGTGTTGTTCAGAATCCTTACCCACTTTGTCTATAAGGCACCTTTGTGTCTCTTGTCCCTATGCCAGAGAAAGTCTGGCAAGGTTTCATCTCATCAAAAATTCTTTCCCTTGGCCAAAAAGGAAGCTAGCAAGGAATTCTGTAACAGAGATGCTTGTTTTTTCAGTGGCCTTTTCTCCCCAGCATCTTTTATGATTAGATAGGCAAAATGGGTGAATCACATGGTGGCAAGAGGAAGGGCATCTGGCCAGTAAACACTCAGCTCCATTCAGTTGCCCATAGTCCACTCTGCAAGGGATTATGTGCTCATTAAAAGATGATGATGGTGATGATGGGTGAGTCACATAGGGTTTTAGCCTTCCCATGATAGCACTGACTGGGTAGTGTTCATTTACTCCTATGCAAGACTGACTCTGCCTTGGGTTAAATATAACTGGGTTTTTTATGTTTTATGCTGTCCACTTAAATGTGCAAGGACAACAAAATAATGTTTTGTGATTTAGAGATGTAAATTAGTAAGTACACTACAGCATATTTGGCCAGTGAAAACCAGACAATCACTACACTGCAGCAAATGTGTTTGTAGCTATCCTGGATTATTGCAGCTCAGGTATGCTATAATTATTCTGGGTGCCCTAAACTTAAGGGTAGACAAAGTGAGGCTTTCGAACTCCATCCGACCCCCATTTGTGTATACATGCCCTTGAGCTGTCTCTGAACAATTGCCCCAAATTGTGAGTATGCTTAAAGGCAAGAAACCCCTCAAAAGTAGACATATACACCATTCCAAATTGATTCATCTAAGCACCATACCCCCCAAATTGCCTAAAAATCAAGAAATGGTATTTTTAAAAAAATCCTCTTGCTTTTGCCCATATGCATGACAAGGACCCCTCTGTTTTGCACTACCTTTTAAGAAATTTGTTTTCTTCGCTTTATCTCTATTTTACTTTAAATGCATTTTCTCCTGATAATGCAGAAGCAAGAGAAATTATTTCGAGGTGACTTGCAACAACTAATTTGACATCATCACAGTGGAATTTCAAACCACTGTGCAATAAACTTAAATAGGTTTGTCTTAAATTGTCTGGACTTTAAGGCAACAGCTACTTAATCTCAGACACGTTGGCATTTTCATTATTTGTCTGAACAAGTACATTTTAGATGGCGCAGTGCTCAGGGGAACTGCAGTAGGCAGGCTCAAAAACCCTTGTCATTCACACTAGGATAACAATTGATCTGGTAGAGTACATTATACGGCATACATTATAAAACTAATAAAGACAATAAAACGGTTGTCTCCTTATCCCATATTAAGAATCTCATTTCTTCTCATACACCTTAAGAAATTTCCAACATTGAAATTACCTAATTTTAGAATGGAAAGCCTCCTTAGAGGTCACCATCCATGTGTTTTGCTGCCCACCCAGAAGGAAAGGGGAGGGGGTGAGGGAAGCAGAGGAATAAATCCAGTCAGACTCCTACTCTGTGGGAGAAACTTGCAGTACTAACATTCCCGACAGATGACTCAACAGCACACTTACAGTAATTATACCTAATTTCTTTGGCACATGTAGTAGTTATGCTTTTCTAGAACAATAATTCTACTTTTCCAAGATTTGGGGTAATTTAAAAATGAATGGCCTATAATGGATCTAGAGTCCTACAGGCTAGCTGGTGACTTAAAGTATTCCATAATAACTAAAAATAACATAATAACAACCAGCTAAATATGAGCCAGCAGTATGCAGGGGCAGCCAAAAAAGTCAATGGCAATCCTAAGTTGCATTAACAGAGGTATATAATCAAGATCAAGTGAGGTACTAATACCACTCTATAAAGCCCTACTAAGACCACACCTAGAGTACTGCATCCAGTTTTGGTTACCACACTATAAAAAAGATGTTGAGACTCTAGAAAAAGTACCGAGGAGAGCAACCAGAATTATTAGGGAATTGGAGGGTAAAACATATGACGAATGGTTGCAGGAACTGGGCGAGGCTAGTCTAGTGAAGAGAAGGACCAGGGGAGACATGATAGCAGTGTTCCAATATTTGAGCGGCTGCCACAGAGAGGAGGAGATCAAGCTATTTTCTAAGGCACCTGAAGGCCAGGCAAGGAATAATGGATGGAAGCTGACCAAAGAGAGTTTCAACCTAGAAATAAAGAGGAACTTTCTGACAGTGAGAACAATCAACCAGTGGAACAGCTTGCCTTCAGAAGTTGTGAGAGCTTCATCACTTGAGACTTTCAAGAAGAGATTGGACTGCCGTTTGTCAGAAATGGTGTAGGGTCCCGTGCTTGAGTGGAGGGTTGGACTAGATGACATATAAGGTCCCTTCCAACTCTGTTAATATGTTAAAAACTATTCCACAAAGGGCCAGTTCAGTTTATTTATTAAGGCACCAGACAAGACCGTGAATTCTAGTCCTGCCTTAACCATAAAAGTTGGCTGATCAACTTTGGGCCAGTCTCTCTCTCTCTCTCTCTCTCTCTCTCTCTCTCAGCCCAAACCACTTCACAGGGTTGTTGTTGTGTGTTGGATAGGTTCGCTGCCTTGAGTTATTTGAAAAAAATAATAAAGGCAGGATACAAATATATAAACGCATATATAAAGAAAAATAACTAAAAGAGCTAATTCTTCCAATGAGAATTGGGTTGTGGGATTCAGAGGAAGAGTGAATTAGAAGTTTCTTGGTTCCCAGGCAGCCCTGGCCAGAAGTCCTCAGAAAAGCAAGGAGGTTAAGAAATATATTTTGTTTGAGTAGTCCTAAAATGTAGACCCTCTGCCCAATCTCCCTGGGAACTACATCCAGTAATGTAAATTTGGCAGGAAAAATATGAAGTGGCTATGCCAGGTTATGTCTTTTTTTCCTCTAGTATTGCTTTAACTCTGTTCTATAGCCTTGTTTTTGTTTTTTTATTTATTCAACTATTTTTATTCATCACAGTTTTAAACCACTCATCTCCCTGACTGAGGCACTTTTGTTCCCATTCTCTGTCCTTCCATCTCTCTGTTTGTCTACGCTAGTTTCGATATGCAGATCTTAGTCTTAAGGACCTTCATTCTGCTCTCCTGTTTCCTCAAGTCTTTCTTTTGCTGTCCTTATTAAAACAAAACTCCTTTATTCTTTCTTACTTTAGTGCTGGGTTTTCTACCATGGTGCACTCCCCTACTACTTAAACCTTAACGGCCCTGTTTAGGATGGAAATTGGAGCCTTTCATTGAAAACTTTACTTCTGGTGAAGAGGATGGCAGATTCCCAGGCTAGAATTCAGCCGGCGGTCAGACTTTGAATTTGATGCAATTTTCCACACACTTAACATCTCCTCCCTAGATAATATCTTTTTGTGTACAATGGAACCACTTTAAACAGTTTGTTTTCCTCTGTCAATACAAAGTGCAGATTTTGTATATATCTACAGCAGTTAATCAGAGCAGCTCTTTCTTCCATTTAATTCCCAATGTAATAAAGTGTTTGCTTTGTGCTTTTCAGCCTTGGAGCTAGATTAGTGTTGTTGGTTGGCATACTTGAGCCCAGAATTATGGTCAAAAAGTCATTGGGGTTGTAAGTTGACACATCATGTGACTGGACCCAATTATTATTTTTTTGACATTTTTCACAATGGTCATTAAGCGAACACGGCAATTGTTAAGCAAATTAATTTCCCCCAAAGGGTGATTTTTACTGTTAACTAGAGGCAAACAACAAAAACTAGCAAAAATGTCACAAACTGTGGTCACGTAACTGCAGGATGATGCAAACATCCGAAAAGGTGAGCTGGTTGCTAAGTGTCCAAAATGCAATCATGTGTCTACAGGTATGTATGTGTGTGAGTGTGTGTGAGAGAGTGTGTATCAGAGGCGGGTTGCTCCCAGTTTTACTACCATGCGCAGTTTAACGTGAATTGTTCTTCGCGCATGCACAGAACATTTTACAGTGAACTCTGCATGCATGCGCAGGGAACCAGTTCAGGGGCATGGCCAGCTTGGGTTGCTGCCGGTTCTGTGCCCCAGGCCAAAATACCACTACTGGTTCAACCCACCTCTGGTATGCATGTGTCTGTTATAACTCTAAATAATCATTAAGTGATCATAAGTTGAGGACTATCTGTAACTGATGTTTCTGTCTTGAGAAATTCTGGCTCCTAACTTAATTCCCTCACCATCTTCTTCTCCATCCCATCCCCTTCTATGTGCCTAAAATGACCAGGAACCATTCCTTCTACCTCTTGTTTCAAATTGGCAGGGAGGGGAAGGTGTTTCTTCCCTTCCTCCATCTCCATAGTGATTGTTGAGAGCAGAGTGAGAAGAATGGTTGGCCTTTCTCTTTTTCCATTGATCTCTGTGTGTAAATGCTTCTTTTCATTTGGAGTTAACAAATCGGCCAGTTTCATAACTGTCTATTTCCAAAAGCCAATAGAGATGTATGTCATCCATCCCGACCTACGTGTAAAGTTCCTGCTTATTTCAAGCATAGATTTAGTTGATTATTTCCAAAAGATTCATTGGGTACAAAAGGAATTGTAGGGAGTTCCAAAGATTGTAACACAGAATCTTAAGTTAGCATCTAAAGTTGCTGGGAAACTCCAAGCCAGGCAGCAAAGAGGAGTCAAGCAGGGAACTAGCCTGGAGTCCTTAGACAGCTACAAGAAACATAAGTCTGATTTTCTCCTCCCCCACCCCCACACACAAGTTCCATGAAACCTTATCTACTTGTTCCCAGGGTATTGGATATAAGTGTTGGCTAACTAGTTAATGGTCAACAGAGTTTATGGAGATGGAGTCAGTAGCCATTATTTTAAAGTTTGAATTGTATGCAGTGACTTTCCTCCCACTGAGGTGGGAATAGATGCGTGGGAATTCCAATTGTCAGGCTGCCTAAATTGAACTCAGCAAAAGCTTCTCAGATATGGCCCTGGTGGGTAGGTATTTTTACTGCATACTACAGGAACTTACTTTGCTTGATGATTGTCAGTTTGAAGTCAAGACTTTTCTTAAGCCTGCAGTGGTGAATTCTAGTGTTTCTTTTCCCAGTTTAAGGGATATTTCGCAATGGATTTTTCAATCTGGGAAATAGAAGAGTGTTAGTGGTTCACATAATTAACATTTCTTCTATGAGGGATTGTAGTTCCCAATATAACTCCTGGGGAGGGGAGGGGAAGAACTCTCCTGATACCCCAATCAGATTCCAGGTGAAGGGAGCACCTTTCCATTGACGGTGTAACTAGCTGCCTGGGTGGAACAATTTTACCAGTGGAATCTACACACCAGACACCCTAAAACTCACCCCCCCACACACACACACAAACACTTCTGAGTATCTGTCTTATTAGCTCCACAGAAATGAAGAGCTGTTTTTGTTATTAAATTTGAAGGGGAGAAGTGATCAATGGAGGATTTGGTCTTGTCCTGGATGGTTCAACAGGTGCCGAAGAGCGTGCAAAGATGATGTTGAACTGGGATGTATCTAATGGGGTAAGTAAAAATAGATCAATTTGAAGTGGTTGCACGTTTTAAAACAAGTGTAAATGAATAGATTTTCTTATGGAACTTAGTAAAATGCTATGGATTGTATTTTTCGCTCCATAAGACACACTGGACCATAAGGCGCACCTAGGCTTAGAGGAGGAAAACAAGAAAAAAATATCATTAGGCAGAGCCTGAGAGGACTACAGATAGGTGTCCTCTTATGTGCCAGCTCTGCCTATTGACTCCTGCACTGCAGAAAAGAAACAGAAGAGGCAGGGCAATGACAAAGACAGAAGAGGCGGGGTTCCACACTATAAAAGGACCCCACTGCGGCGGCCTGACTGCTATTCACCAAAGGACCAGCACCCTTTCCACCCACTTTTGGGAGTGGGGGAAGTGAAAAATACGGTATATTCTAACAATATACAATATATTACATATCTGATGGGATCTACAGGATTTGCTTACTATCTTTATTGGGTAATTACAGAATGAGAAACAAACCTTTCAGTGCAAAATCCAAATCACTTTCCTTTTTATGCTAAAGGAAGATGACGTAGAATTCAAGATGATTCCAGTCACCCACTCCTGAAGAAGATACATATACAAATATACCCAAATCTTGTGCAATATTCAGCTTCCCCACCTTGTCAGCTTGGGGAGTTTCTTAATTTATTTCCAAATAAAATATATGTTTAATTGCAAAAGCTTTCATATTTATATTATAGAAGCTCATGGCTTCATAAAATCTTTCTTATTCCAGTTATTGAAAGTTTTTAACTTCCAAATTGGCTTTTCTGAACCTAGAATACTGTGAGAATGTCATTCAAGGGGCACAAATACCACTATCTCTCAAGTCATGCATATCACATCCTGTGTTATCTGAACAGCTGGTGTAGTCATTATATTTCATAACTGCAAAAGTAGGTAAAAGAGCGAAGTATATTGTTGCTGTGATTGACAGTAATTACATTAATCACCAAAATGGCACCAGCTTAGTATCATCTTATCAGTTATAAGTTTTCTGGATTCAACTTCTTATCAAGCTGGCTCTGTTCCCATACTCCATTATACTGGTCTTGATTTGAGTTCCAAACAGCTTCCCGAAACCAACAGTGGAGTGTTAACTAAGGCAGTTAATTGATAGGATAGCCAACAGCAGTGGCTCACTATTTTAAAGAATTTCCATTTGAATCAATCAAAGGAACTGACTTTGAACAATATAATGACTGACAGTTAATGAAAGCATTTGAGAAGAAACAAAGTGCCACTAGGGCCTCATTTGTCCCAACTTAAGACAAAAATGAATTAGTTTTGGTGCCTGCCATTCATCTGCTTCTTCACTGTCAACTGACTAGCTTTTATTATTATTATTATTATTGTATTTATGTCCCTTCTTTATTTTGTAAAACTCTGAATGAAGCATGCAGTGTTCCTGCCAGTGAGATGGGTTCAACTGAGAGCGACTGGCTAACTTAGTCACCCAGCAAATTTTCAGACCTAAGAGAAGACTAGAATGTAGTCTCCTCATTTCTAGTCCAGCACTATTTTTTTTTGTTCTCTAAATGGCTATAAACTCATTGGTTAGAACTTAGATGGCAAAGTGTAGGTAGCTGGCTATAGCTACAGCTGCTAATTAGGATGGGCAGTAAAGAAGAGGCTGAAGAAAACTGTATTTTGAACATATTTCCCTTCGGCCCACTCAAACTAGCAGTGCCTCTCAACTCGATTCAGCGTTGATTACATCTAGAACAGGGCTGTCAACTTGCAGCCTGTGGGCTGGACGCATCACACGCTGGCCACACCCATGTCTGATTTAGCAAAGGGGGGGAAGTCCCGATACATCATGTGATGCTGCTGTGTCACCGCGAGTTTGACACCCCCTGTTCTAGAATAAATGTAGACCGGGGATTTCCAACCTTGACAACTTTAAGACTTGTGGACTTCAAAACCCAGAATTTCCCCACCAGCCATGCTGCCTGAAGAATTCTGGGAGCTGAAGTCCACAAGTCTTAAAGTTGCCACAGTTAGAGACCCCTGGTGTATACAAAGAGTGCTTTGGGTTATTAATACCATCCTCTGTTATGTAAGTTCCAAACAATATAGGTGCTTAAAGGACTAATGATTATTTTACTCCAAGGAATTGAACTTTAAAAAAAAAATTAAAACTAGAGAAGGTTCTGTTATAATCTACTGATGTGAACAATATATTGCAATTAGTACCAGAGTTCTCCCAAATTTCATCTTTTTAAATCCTTGCTCTGGCATACATACAGTAATCAGAAGAAATATCATTCTATTCCCCAGAATCATTAATCTTGAATTAAACAACTTTGCTAGGTGTTTCTCAATCTTAACAACTTTTAAGATGGCTGAGGAATCTTGGGAGTTGAAGTCCCTATATCTTACAGTTGCCAAGGTGGAGAAACAGTGACATAGTTCTTTCCAACTTGGCAATTCAATGTACCAGGACTGGAATTCCTAAAATTTTCAAACCCCATACTAGATGGAAACTCTGCCAATTGGCACACATCAGAAAAAGGCACCAAGGTCAGGGAAAGTTATTATAGCTGAATAATTCAATGTGCATGTTTTTCAAATATTGTTTTCAAATATTGACAAGTTTGAAAGTATTCAAACAATACTTTCCCAGCCATTGTTTCTAAATTCAGCATTGATTATATTTTCCATGAAATGCATTCATTACAGTACATAAGAAATGACACAAATTAAAATAATAGTGTGTTACAGACTATATTTGGTGTGCTAATCTTCTAATCCGAAGGAAGTAACCTCGCAAAACATCTTCCTTATACCATGTCAATCTCTAGAAGATGTTATGCCTGAACATTTAAATCAAAACCGCCTCCTGCCACATACCTCCCAACAACTAACAAGATCTCACAGGTTGGGCCTCCTCCGGGTGCCGTCGGCCGGACAATACCGGCTGGTGGCCCCTCGGGGGAGGGCCTTCTCTGTAGCTGCTCCGGCCCTGTGGAACGATCTACCTGTAGAGATCCGGACCCTTTCAACTCTCTCGGCTTTCCGAAAAGCCACCAAAACCTGGCTGTTCCGGCAGGCCTGGGGCTGCTGAACAATGTCCAGCCCCATCTAGACAGAATGGATGGTGTGTTATTTTTAAAAACTGTATCTTTTTATTCCTAATTTTTAACTTTTTATCTTGTCTCTGTAAGCCGCCCAGAGTCCTACGGGATTGGGCGGCATACAAATTTATTAAATTTCAATTTCAATTTCAAAACTTAAAATATTATCTTTATCATTCAGGGTAGTTATTAAACAGTAAGACCTCAGATGCTAAGGCAAGAATTTCAAGAAATCACTCAATTTTTTTTAAAAAATTAAATGTATTTTTCTTAAAATAATATATATTTAAATAGTTGTCTATCTTGCTCTTTATATATTGCATCCATTAATTTTTATTCCATAAATGCAGGTTGCTAGACGTTGTTGGTCTGGTAACAACAACGCTTATGAAACCATCTGTCAAGCCATGGACAAAGAGAAGAATCTGAAAGTGACACTTCCACATAAGGTGTTAGATGACAGCATCTTGGAACAAGCTCTGAGTTGTTAATTGGACAATCATCGTTTATTCAGCCTTTTTTAAACCGGGCTCCAACTGCTACTTTCCTCTTGTTCTAGTCCAAAGCTCCCATTTATGATACAATAAAAGAATGGTTGAATTTTCTCTTTCAGGAATGTAATACTAAAATAAATCTATATTAGTAATATTAGTTTCTGCACGCTGAACGTTAATGCAAGCTTTTCAGACACAAATCACCAAGTGATTTCCAATCTAGGAAATCTTGGTATGTTCTCTAAAATTAGTCACAATAGTTATTTGATTAGAAATCCATGCAGAAAAAGCAACAGGCAACACTTTTTCTACTGCTAATCATAATGTCATTGCTTGCTGCAACTTGGGTTCTTTGTTAAGATTTTTGGTCAAAGCTCAGCATTATTGTATTTCACTGACAACTCCTCTCCTGCCCTCAACTTCACAGCAAAATCAGACTCATGCTGAGCAATATTCAAAATGCATTTTGAATAGCCTTGATTTCAATACAGTGTTTTTTGGCTGTTTTATATGGAGACTGACGATATATAATACATTTGTGTTAGCTCCCTAACAATTCAGTCTGTTGATTTCCTCTTCATTATATCTGGGTGAGGAGCAGCTATCACATGGTCCAACGTTTATTCAGATTTTTGCTTTTTGCCAATATTACAGTGTGGAAATTGTCCCAACCAAATTGTAATCACTTTTAAGTGTTATAGTTGGCTTTTAGTTTTAAATAACAGATTAATAGAGTTGGGACCTTATAGGTCATCTAGTTCAACTCCCCCTGCGCTCAAGCAGGAGACCTACACCATTTCTGACAAACGGCAGTCCAATCTCTTATTGAAAGTCTCAAGTGATGAAGCTCCCACAACTTCTGAGGACAAGCTATTTCATTGGTTGATTGTTCTCACTGTCAGAAAATTCCTCCTTATTTTCAAGTTGAATCTCTCCTTGGTCAGTTTCCATCCATTATTCCTTGTCTGACCTTCAGGTGCTTTGGAAAATAGCTTGATCCCTTTCTCTCTGTGGCAGCCCCTCAAATATTGGAACACTGCTATCATGTCTCCCCTGGTCCTTCTCTTCACTAGACTAGTCATGCCTAGTTCCTGCAACCGTTCTTCATATGTTTTAGTCTCCAGTCCCCTAATCATCCTGGTTGCTCTTCTCTGCTGCACTTTTTCTGGAGTCTCAACATCTTTTTAATGGAAGGCTGAGTAAACCTTGAGCCAGTGAGATTTGAACTGCCAAATTGAAGGCAGCCGGCAGGCAGTAGAAGTAGCCTGCAGATTACAACAATTGTGGCTACTACTTGGAATGGATGATAAAATTATCTTTGCCTGCACATGGATAAAAACAAATTTTTCACTTACATTGCTACAGTAATGGATTCTACTCCAGGCTATCCCTGAGATGATGCATATCTTAAATCACGAAAATAATGCCAGAATATTTCTAACTTGGTGCCAAATAATCCCATTGACATTATTTATTCAGGTTTCTGAATTTTTTATATTTTGTATTTACCAGTAATTTTAAAAGGTTTCAATTTTATTAGAGAATGATTGCATATACCCTGTTGAATACAGTCACAGACAACATATGGGCTGTTGGTCTGAGCTCTGAGCTTGACAATTTTGTTGCAAACATTTCATCTCCTTCCAGGAGACATTCTCCAATGGTGACCAAATATTTGCAACCAAATTGCCAAGATCAAACCACAGCCCAACAGCCCAACTACCAACCCGAGGTACTTATATTCAGATATGTTTCAACAGTCAACATATTTCAGCATCTCACTTAGAAGTTGGTGCCTGGACATTTTTAAATTGGATACGTTCACTTTAAAAATATACCGTGGATTTAAAGTATGGGATCTTCAGTAATGTTTGTCTGAAGCACAAGATGTTCATTTTCACACCAACATGCCAGATTTATTTCTCGTCATCCTGAATTTACAAGGGCACACCGAGTAACTTTCATATCTAGGAGTTAGCCGAGTAGCAGACTGCAGTTTGGCTCTGATTTAGAAGGGGCGGTGAGACATAGTTAAAAAAAGTGATCATGTGAAGAAGGGGCTGGATATCATATACTGCATCAAGCAAATAAAAGTCAAAGATTGATGAAGATCTTTCCTCAGTACTGATTTACAGTACTCTCCATATATCCTAGAACAGGTAGAAAACTATGAGGTGAAAGTGGCACCATAGGAATATGTGAAAAAAGAGAGGTTGATAGACGTGTTAGAAAACGCAAGGAGCCATGGCCATGATGTGCTGTGATTATTGTTAAAAGTGAGACTTACTCTTTGATTTGGGAGCTGAACAAAGTAATTTTAATCTCCTTAAAAAAATGTGGTTTTTACAAGCATTTTGTTCCACGGATGCATGGCAACAATTTAAAAGCTAAATTATAAGTGAATCACTGCTTGTTCATCAATCTAAACTAGTTCTACACCAAAGTCATTAGCTTGGAGAATAGTATCAAGTGGAGTGTCAAAGGACTCTGGGCTGGGCCCATATTGTTCCACATTTTTATTAATGACTTGGCCAAATGGGAAGTTGGACAGGATCATTTTCTATTTTAATGATGACACTAAATTAGGATTAGTGGCTAATGCTTTAGAAGAAAAAGAAAAGATTTTTTTTAAAGCCTATATGGGTTGGAAACTTGGCCTGAACAGAATTTAAGGAGAAATATAAATCCCTGCATCAAGAGAAGAATAAGGAGAAGCACAAGTAAAAGATGGAGGAGGTGTGATTTGACCAGAGTTCATACCAAATAAATTCTGGGTGTTCTAAATCACAAATTTAACATCTGCCAATAAAGTGATGTAGCTGTTAAAAGGCAAAGGCAATTCTGGAATGTATTAAAAGATGTAGGATCCAGATCACACAAAGTTCCACTCTACTCTTCCTTGGTCAGTCTAAAAAGAACATAACTGGAATAATTTTATAGAAGATCAAGATGGCAAGGGTAATGGAAAAAATACTGTGAGGAAATGGGTATACGTAGCCTGTAGTAAGGGAGATATAATAGCAACCTTCTTCTGTCCAAAGTGTTTTTATGTAGAGAAGAGAGTGGATTTCTGAGTTACTCTAGCAACCAAGGCCAGAACCAGCAGTTCAAACTACAGGGAGATAGATTTCATTCAGTTATTACAAGGAGATTGCTAATAGTAAAAGCTGTCAACCAGTAGAATAGGTTCTGCTTCATGTAGCAATAGCACTTAGATGTATATACTGCTTTACAGTGCTTTACAGCCCCCTCTAAGTGTTTTACACAGCAGTTTATATTGCTCCCCCCCCCAAAATTGGGTCCTCATTTTACCCACCTCAAAAGAATGGAAGGTTGAGTCAACCTTGAGCCTGGTGGGATTTGAATTGCCAAATTGCAAGCAGCTGGCAATCAGCAGAAGTAGCCTGCAATACTGCACTCTAACCACTGTGCTGCCAAGGCTCAGTCGGTGTAGTGATTATGTCTTTCAGTAGAGATCTTCAGGTGCTGGATAGCCATCTATCCAAAATGCTTCATCAGATCTTGCAAGGAATGATGGTAGTGACATGGACTAGATGACATGTGAAGTCCCTTCCAACTCTGATTCCTTGAAACATTTCTAGTAGGGTTCTTCTTAGTAACTGATAGAGGCAGTCTCAGTTGGCAACTTCAACAATATCAACTAGTTATAGGCAAGAGGTTAGAATGAGATGCCACTCAGGTATAGGCAAGGAAGGCTGGTTATGAGATGAGACATGGAGAATTGCAGAATGATGGAACTGGGGGCACACATTTTGGAAAAGTCAACTTTTAAGATCAGACACACAATAAAGATGATTATGTCTTGAGGCTAATATGTGAGCCCAAGGATTTCAATTTATAAATTTGTTGTTTAAATATTTGTGACTACAACTATTATAGCTTAGTAAAACAAACCATGCAATATTAAATTTGACAATTAAAAGCTAGCTATTCCACATCTAACATTTTTCAAAGTAAGACATAACGAATTGCTAGAAATGTAATAACCAACCAATAACCAATCACTGGAATATTGAAGCACTTTTTACTTTTCAAAAAGTTAATTATTTAAGATGTATCAGCTTCATTTAAAACTACAATTGCATATTTAGCAATGAATACATTAATTAGCTTATTTGAAAACAGATACAAGGTAATATAGCACCACCTACTGTTTGAATACTGTAAGAAAAAAATGCAATACTATATTGTAATTAATAATGTGAGAGGCGCAGTTTGGTATATAGGTAATTCTTTTGTTGCAACTGTAATGGAGCCTGTCCATTATGATTGACAGTTTGAATGTTAAATGAAATGCCTCACTTAACTCTCCATCCCTGTTCTCCCCAGGGATGCTAGATATTGCATATTTGTTTTCATTTCAAGATATTCAATAATCCTGGTGTTTATGTAGTGAAATCAACATGAGACACTCACTCAAAATTTATACAAAAGCAGAAATCCATAGAAAATGGGGTGGGGGAGAAGGACCAAATTGGACCACCTTGAGAAAATCTGACCCAAATATGTTACTTCATGTTAAAACCAAACTAACTACCTTATGGCTTATCATAGTGTATATATACAGTGCAATACATGCTAATCCAATCAAATTGCGTATGTTAGAATATTTTTTTTAACTTCACTGAAATAACGGAGTGAAATCCATAATTAAAGAGTTAAGGTTTATCCATTCGTAAATTTTTAAAACTAAATCTAAGCTGTAGTTATTACCTGGCTAATTCTAGATCAAATTCTCTCTTTCTAAGTGGGTAGAATTTCAAGTCAGCATGTCAAAGTTGAGAATTAAAATCCAAGACATTTTGGAGGCCACCAAATGCTGGAATGCTGCTGTAGGGAGCCTAAGAAAGCGGTAAGATGAAAACTGTAGCAAACAATATGAGTGCATTAAGGAAAAACACCCATCATTTAGTTATCAAATTAATAAGGTTTAGATGAATCCTGGCAAGGGCAATGTTAGGCTTTAGACTTTGGTGACTGTGGCTTAGATAGCAAATTTTCTGATGTTTCACCAGCAACTGTAACTGAAAATGCCCAGAAGACACCATCTGTGAAAGCCTACACTAGATCCTGGATAGTTCCATATAATTCTATATATAGTATCCAATTTGGCTTTGATACCTTAATTTTGTCATGCAGAGACCATCTGCATAGGCATGAATTGGCACATTTCCTTCATGTGAAAGGTTCAGAATGCAATTCCTTCTACTCCCTCTGGCTAATTTTCCCCAGAAAGTCAGTGCACCTTTTTCTGCCATGCTTCATTAACTAATCTCCCCATGCTATTACATAACCTCTTTATGAAATTCTCTGTGGAATTGTTAATAATCTCAACAAATTTGAGATCTGCTGTGGGACATCTTCCAGCTGTGTTTGGAGTTACCTTTCCCCCCAAAGGAACAGGTATCCAATTTAATGGCACATCTGGATCCATATTTCTTTTTCTATGTGCTGAGTTAATTGCAGGAGTTCCTTTATCATTTTTTTAGTAACACACAAACATGGCCTTTCTAAAAGCCAACGACTAAGAACTAGTGTACATATTGGTAACCTCCAGCCTGATTAGTGCAATGGGGCTGCAATTGTATGTAGCCCAGAAACTTTAGTTACACAGAATTCCAGGGATGTGCAGTCAGGGGAGGCAGGGCCTCGCAAGTGTCATGAGGAAAAGAAAAGAATTTTTTAAATAATTAAAAAGGCTGAGGTAGCTGCTGCCAGACTCGAGTCACAGTGACTCTGAGTCTGCTTAGTACTAACTGTAGGGAGAGGCGAGAGAACTAGGGCCCTCCTTTGCATAAGGATTTTTCGCCTTTTAACCCATGCTCAGAGTTAAGCAAGGGTTAAAAGGTGAAAAATTCCTTATGCAAAGGAGGCACGTGATTCTCCCGTCTCCTGATCTGGGAGCAGCAAATCATGCCTTGGCAGCCTTGCCTAAGTAAGTTGCTTTTTTATTAAATTTTTTACATTTTCATCATGGCGGGCGGACAAGAGAAGAGTTGAAATCCACAGCTGGAAAAGGTATGTGGATCGGACGGAGGGAGGGGGGATTCAAAATGATAATTAGTAATTTTTTGTGAGGAATTTGTGTGTGTGTGCGAGACACCTGGCCTGTTGGACACAGCGGTGGCGGGGGGAGGAATGGGCTGTGTGGGCTGGCTGGCTTGGGAGGGGGGAATCATGGCCGCACAGGCCCCGGCAGCAGGGCTTTAAAGTGGCGGCAGGCACCGGTGGCAGGACTTTTTTTTAAAAAAAATTGTCTTTATTGGTTATACATTTTTTTTAAAGAATAAGACATATAAATACAATTTTAAACATACAACCCCCCCCCCCCCCGTGGTGAGAGTCATTCACAGCCCAACTTTTTTTTCCTTCCTCATTGTTTAGTCTCTAAGCAGCATCTTCTCGTTACAAAGTTCAGGGATCTATTACAATACCCATGTTCACTTTTAGTTCCCATTGTTAACAACTGCTATTTAACTTTCTCCGTTTTAAGTCCCTTCTGTTCTCCTTGTCGCCCACATATACCATAGGTTCCAGCTAAGATAATGTTCCGTTTCTCCTTTGTCCCTCAGCCAACCCGTCATTCTGTCCATTTCTGCACATTCATAAATCTTTTTAATTATGGCATCTTCCGATGGTATGGTAGTAGATTTCCAAAATTGTGCATAGGTTATTCTTGCGACCACAATTATATGTAGGCTCAAATGCCATATAAATTTACTCATGTTTTCTGGTTTTATGCTTAGTAATTCTCGGGTTTCCATTCCATGCTTGCCCTGGTAACCTCTTTTAGCCATTTTTGAATCCTTCGCCAGTATTTCGTGGCCTCAGTACAAGACCACCAAATATGGTAGAATGTGCCATCCCTTCTTCCACATTTCCAACACAGTGGAGATAACCCAGGAAACATTTTGGCTAACCTCGTTGGGGGGAAGTGCCATCTATAAACCATCTTATATATGTTTTCTTTAAACGCTGTAGATATTGTAAGTTTAATAGTCTTACTCCATAGATCCCACCATTTGCCCATTTCAATCTCATAGCCAAAGTTTCTCTCCCATGTTATTAGAAGGCTTTTATCCACGTCCCTGTCCCGCTCTATGGTGGACAGCGCCGGGACTTTAAAGCCCTGCCTCCAGGGCCCTGCCGCGGCGGCAGGGCTTTAAAGTGGCGGCAGGCACCGGCGGCAGGTCTTTAAAGTCCCGGCGCCACATCCGTTATAGAGCGGGTCTTGGTCCCGTTCTATGGTGGACGCGGTGCCGGGGCTTTGGCGGGGCTTTTGCGCTTGCCTCACCGGCCATGAAGCTCACCGCACGTCACTGCAGAATTCAGCAGCTAGACTGATTTGTGTAGTCAAGGACACCACATTTACACCTTTGCTAAAATCATCCTGTCTGCTTCCAAATCATTTTCATGTAGAATATTAATAGCTGCTTATTGCTCTAAGCAGTTTGAGTTTCTTTCATATGATTTCACACTCTCTCACACATGCTTGAGATTATTTGTGTATATCTACCCATAGTTGCTGCAAACACATTTATTAGAGAGTTGCCACCTGTGGTGTCTGAAGTATATTCTTTTGTTTGTATTTTAGATTTTAAAACATATGTTAATGGATGTTTATTTTCATTTTTAATGGTTGTTGTTCTACAGTCTTTATTAACTATTTAAATACTTTATGGAAATTTCCATATTACATTAGTTACCAAATTAAAATATTAATAAAATCTATAACAGTGGGAAATATTTGAAGATGTTATTTGTGCCATGCAGACTCCAATCATACTATAACCTGGTTCAATTGGCTTTTGCTTCATGTGTTGGGTAAACCCAGTGGCTGATTTGTAAATAATGACTTATGGTTTAGTGTGTTGTGCAAACTATAATCTAGTCAAAAAGGTTGGTTAAAATACAAAGTGTGAGTCCAGCCTCAGAGTCATCTGCAGTCCAGTTCTATAAGGTGAAAAGACAATTGGTAATAGATAAAACATGTCAACAACTTTAAAGAAATAACTAAAAAAGCAGCTTTCAATATATACAATGCATGGCATCTTCTTTCTTAGAAGATACATTAATAGTTCTCTTCATATACAATACCAGAGAATACTGACCTATTGACTTATTAGATTTATATGCCACCAATCTCACTTTCCATTACAATTGGGAAGACCTGAGTTTAAGGATGGCTGCCCATGGCTGCCCACCCGTTTCAGGATTGTTCCTTCTGGAACCAGATTTCATTGCCACTTCCTTCACTTGCTCAATCATCCAGCTTGCTGTTTTTCCCATACTTCTGTATTTTGAACTGTGTGCCCCACACTGAACGGTTTACATCTGAATGCGGTGTAAAATAGATAAGCAAATAAGTTTAGCTCATACATCCCAGCAGCCCGTATTTCAATCTCTACCCAACATTACACTCATTGTTTCCTTATCTAATTATTCTTCTCCAACTTTTTAGCCTTTCCAATTTTACTGTCCTTTTCAACATGTTAAATTGGACAGGTAAACTGAAGAATTCACATCATGTTTGGAAACCACTCTGCTAACTGCTACAGGGAGGTAAATCCTCTCTCCTGGCTTCCCCCCTTCTCCTACAGCTGTTACTCTTTATTTCTGGTGGTTTTTTTTAGAGAGTTCACCTCCCTAAAGGGACCTATCAGACATTACTAAACAAAATATACACCAAAAACTATGTTACAGAAAAAACAAACATGCATTAAGTTTAAAACAGCCCAGCACTATTAAAATATTTTCTGTACTTCAGGATAAAAGGCATGATTCTGACACACAGGTAGCTGCTTTGTTGGAGGCAAAGCAAACACCAGCAAGCACAAATCTTTTGGAAAATCATAACTGGCTTGGAAACATTAATTTCAAACGTACAGGGAGGGTGCATTAAGGCTGTGATGAAGGAAATTCACTTTATACGAAATTAAATTTAGGAAGGTATTTTTAGATGGAAGTTTTAGTAATAATGAAACATCCGAGGGCAAGGGACCAAGAATGCTGAGCTCTCCGACATTATTTTGCAGTCCCAGCAGGTTGACCTACCAGGCGAAGATCTGATGAGAGCTCCACTGTCCTGGCAGAAGTGGAATGAAGGGGAAACACTATTTACACAAATCAAAGTTTTATTTACGAGGCCTATTGTTAGCAGGAGAGGAGTTGATCCTGCGCGGCCGAATGTAAAACCAGGAAGTGGTGCAGTTCTGGCGTGAAACCGGAGAGTATAGCTCAGAAGTGGGGAGGAGGATAAGGTGACCAGATTTTCAGACTGGTAAAGAGGGACACCTTTGACTGGGGGGGGGGGGGGGCACACAGAATAAATTGAAGTAAAACATTTCAAACTATTCCACACAGAATAAATTGAAGTAAAACTATTTTTAAAAATTCTATGCACAATATATTTCAAAGTATTGTGCATAGAATTTTTAAAAATGGTTTCACTTCAATTTATTTTGGATAGAATCTTTTTTTAAATTGTCTTAGACTATTTAAAAAAAGATTCTATCCAAAATACAAAATATCAGCTGCAGTTATTCACTTAAGAACTGTGGCAAGAAAGTTGATATAATGGGCTTAATGACCAAAGTTACAATGGCATTGAAAAAAGTGACTGATGACCATTTTTCACACTTAGCGACCATTTTCACCCTTAGCGACCATTGCAGCATCCTCATGGTCACGTGATCAAAATTTTGATGTTTGGCAACAGTTACAATTTATATTTGTAAATTGTAGTTATGTTGAAATAAAAAAAATTACAATACTATTTTTGCGTTGTATGAAAATTTTTGTTGCTCATATAAAATTTTTAATCAAGCCCCCCCCCCCCGGGTCAAAGGTGTCCCTCTTTACCAATCTGAAAATCTGGTCACCTTATCCTCCTCCCCACTTCTGAGCTATACTCTCCGGTTTCACGCCAGAACTGCACCACTTCCTGGTTTTACAGTCGGCCGCGCAGGATCGACTCCTCTCCTATACTCCGCGCTCCGGGTTTCTCCGATCGCTCGGGCGGCTCCGCCCCGCGGCTCCGGTTTCAGCCGCTGCTACAGGGACCCCCAAGATGGAAACGCAGGGGCTGCCTGCCGCCGCGGAGGCGGCCCAGCCCGAGCCCGCCACCCAACAACAACATGGCGCCGGTGCGGAGGACGGGGCTGCCCCCTCAGGGCCTGTTTGCCGGCTTCCTCAGCCTCGTGACTCCGCGGCGGCGGCGGGGGCCTGGGGCCTGGACGTGACATTCCCGGTGCTGCTGCTCCTCGAAGGGAAGCTGCCGGAGACACCGCAGCCGCATCAGCAGTTGCCGCCGCCGCCGCCTCTTCCTCCGCCGCCTCCGCCGGGACCTGCTAACTCGGGCGGCGCCACATCCCCACCAGCCGGAGGCCCCGGGCAGCCGCCGGAAAGTGACGCTTTGCTGCTGGTGCTTAACTTGGTGCGGGGCGGAGCCTCTGGGAGCCCCTCGCGAGGCTCCTCTCAGGATTCCCCGCCGGCGCAGCGGCCGCGGGAGGGCAAGCCCGGCGGCGAGGCGGGCGGAGAAAGCCAGGCTTCGGCGCCGCTCTCGGAGGGCGGCGGGCCGCAAGAGGAGAGTGGCGGCGGCGGCCAGGGGAATTCCTCCTTCTCGGGCACGCTGACCATCAACAACCAGAGCCTGCTGGTCCGCTTCGAAAATGGGACGCTCAGCTTCGGAGGGCCCGCGCCGGCAGCCCCGCCGCCCGCTCCGGCTCAGCCGAGCGACGACGCCCAGCCCCCGGCTGCACTTTCGCGGGCTCCGGCGTCGTATCCTCCTCGGCCGGACTCCCACCGCGCCGACACCTTTTCCCGCAAGCAGGTCCTGCGGCTGCATCAACTGTCGGCGCGCGGCGGGAGCCCAACCGGCGCCCCGCAGGAGGGCGGAGAGGCAGTGGCAGCCGCCGGAGGTTTGGTTGCCTCGGCTGCCGCAGGCCGGGTGGCGCGTCCCTTTAGCTGCCCGATCCCCGGCTGCTCCTGGGCTTTCGCCACGGCCTACAAACTGCGGCGCCACCTGCATTCCCACGACAAGCTGCGGCCCTTCGCCTGCTCCGCGCCGGGTTGCACGAAGCGCTTCACCACCATCTACAACCTCCGGGCTCACGGCAGGGCTCACGAGGAAGAGTCGAGGCTGAAGTGCGAGGCTTGCGGGCAACGCTTCCCCAGTGCCGCCCGGCTCGGGGCGCATCAGCGGCGGAGCCACCTGGAGCCAGACCGGCCTTACCGCTGCGAATATCCAGGTAATCTGGTGGACCCGGACCCGGTTGGTTTGGGCAAACTGCCCGCGTGTGGCATTTGTGTCGTGAACTGGGGGAAAGGGGGCTATTTTAAATCTAGTTACTTAAAAATCTTTGTATTCCGGTTAATCGAAAATATAAATATTCATTGATACTTCATTGTAAAATAGCAAATCAGGATCGTTGCAGATTTCAATGCAGTAATATAATTAATATATAAAATTCACATTCTATTTTTTTTTTAAAGAATTGAAAATAAAAAGAGAGGTAAAAAAAATCCCTCGAAGTGTTAGATCCATAGTTGAGTGCAGGAAGTCCTTGGGTTATGCCTGCAGTTTGGACCATTGCTAAACCATGTTATGTGACTGCATTGGTTAGTGACAGCAGTTCTGGTTGTCATTGTAACAGAAGGGCCCACAAGTGCTTAAGCAGGAAGGGATGGGAACCCCAACACAGGAGTGTAGAGAGGGTGCACAGGTGTCATGCTAAATTGGGAGGGTCTATGGGAGGGCCAGTGGAGGCATAGGAGGGGTTACAGAGACTTTGGCCAGAGAGTGCTGTGGGCAGGCATGCACTAAAGTTTGAGGTGCTGCGGAGTATAAGATCCCTGGATTTTTGGATTTCATACCATGCCCCTCAAGGAAAAAAGGCATCTTGCATATTGAAAGGTCACAAATGTTGATCACATAAGATGGCTTGCTGCAATGTCATAATCGCAAGCCAGACACTTCAGCACTTGAATTGTGATCACATGACTGCGGGAAGACTGCAGTGGCTGGATCTTTGAGAATTGGTCATGTCACTATACGTTTGCATGGTCACTGAAGAAAAAGATGTATGCTGAGAACTACCTGTACAAAGTAAAAAAAAATACTCTGTAATCAGGGGTGGGTTCTGGCAGCTGCTATTGCCGGTTTGCTTGAGGTCATGCACACAGTACTATAAAAATGCTTCTGTGCATGCACAGAAGCCCAAAAAACAAGATGGCGGCGCCTATGGTGCTACCAGGAAAACTGGTTCAGGGGTGTGGCAGGCCTGGGTTCCTGGCCTAGGAATCCACCACTGCCTGTAATTCACATCAAAGTATTATATGATAATAGCTTCAGCCTCAAACTAATTACCCAATACTAAAATCTCCATTGTATTACTTTGTGTGAATTTTGTATGTTTATATGTTGAACACGTTATCATAAAATAATACCCATGAATGTTTCTGTGACCTTTGGTATGAACTGATACCTTTCTGAATTTTTAGAGGGGCTGACAGATGTGCAATCCTATGCGTGTTCACATGGAAAAGAATCCCTTTTTCAGTACAATTTTAAATAAAATATACTCTGTTTAAAATAATTACATGATTTATTACAGAAAATTTTTAAACAGCTTTGTGTACTATCATAGCTGAATTCATAATAAAGTACCATTAGGGAAAAAGTCAGTTTTGTGAAATGTGGTGTATGCCTGTTCTGATTGTAAGTGGGAATATTTAGAAATATATTACCTCTCTACACACTTACAGCAATTTTTCTTATTTGAACTTAGATCTCCTTAACCTCAATCCAATATAGCTCCCATTGTGGAACGCTGATTTTAAGATGGCATGTGAATTTATTATTCTTTGGAATTTTTGTGGCAAATTTAATTTCTAGTTTAATGTTATATAGGTTGTCAGGAGGAACATTTAATAGGAAAGCATCCTTTTCCATTGAAGTCCACTGAGAATGCTGGATTTCAGATTCCAATATTTCTAGATACCTTGATGGCCATATTGTGGTAGAATGGAAGTCAAATAGTAGATTCTTATGTTGTAACTTAGGTGTGTAGAATGGAATATATCTGCTAGTATTCTATTTTCAAAAACCATTAGCTGGAAGAAGATGTAGAAATTGAACATGAAAACATTCCTCTATTGGCTTTTAGCAGCATATGGTGCCTGGCAATAATCTGCTTTTGAAAATTGTGTTTTTATTTATTTGTAACATAGTGTTTTGAGCTATCAAAGCTGCTTATTTTGTTTGTTTCTGCTTTCCTGCAGAACATGGTTAACTCTTTCTTTTTTCTCCAGGCTGTGAGAGGACCTTCATAACAGTGAGTGCATTATTTTCTCATAATCGAGTCCACTTCAGGGAACAAGAATTGTTTTCCTGCTCCTTCCCAGGCTGTAACAAGCAATATGACAAAGCTTGCCGGCTGAAAATCCACATGAGAAGTCACACAGGTGTGAACTAGGATACTGTTAAAAGTTTGCATTTGGTTGACTTAAAGAACAATTATGTTGATTTAATGGATGCTATCCTTAAGAACTGATAATATGTTTATAGGCAAGGATTTAATTGTTATCTTGTAAAGAATTTGATTAATAAAATCATCAATGTACCGTGTTTTCCCCAAAATAAGACAGGGTCTTATTTTCTTTTGTCCCACGAAATATGGCCTTGGGCTTATTATAGGGGGGGGGCTTATTGTTTTAGGGTTGCCGGTCAGCTGCTCCCTTGCGAGTGGGCTCCCGAAGAACCGGGCACAGCCAAGGCACATGGTGGCTGCTGGAAGACATTCTGTCCGGCAGCTGGCCCACAACCATAGAGCGCCCTCCTAGAGTGGCCGCTGCTGGAAGACTCGGCAGCCGAGTTTTGGAGTTGAAGCTGGAAAAGAAGTTATACTCAGAGTGTGGCGGCGGTGGCAGCTGGGGCCAGGGCATGGTGAGGCTGGGGGGCATGCTTGCTGGGGGCGAAACAAGCGCTCGCGCAACCCCCCTTTCCAGCAGGGCAGAGCTCCATGCACTGACTTAGGGGGTATCCCTAATGTGCCAAGCCGCAGGAGCTGGGGAGCGGGCAGAGAGCCATGTGGCTTGGCGCCTTAGGGATACCCCCTAGGTCAGTGAATGGCACTCTGCCTGGCTGGAGAGGGGGTTTGCTGGGCGGCTGCTCATGACTGTGGTCACCTCATGGCTGCTTCGCCCCTGAGGCTGTGCCCGGCTCTTTGGGAGCCCGCTCACAAGGGAGCAGCCGCCCGGCAACCCCCCTCTGGCCAGGCAGAATGCCACTCCCCAACCTAGCGGTATCCCGAAGGTGCCAAGCAACATGAGTGCTTTTCCACTCCCGCGGCGCCTTCGGGATGCCGCTAGGTCAGTGAGCGGAAGGGAGGTTGTCCGGGGGCTTATTTTCAGGGGTGGGCTTATATTTTTGGCCACACGAAAAATGTGGCAAGGCATTAGTTTCAGGACAGGTTGTATTTTCGGGGAAACACGGTAGAGAAGCTAATGAATATAAATGCTAATACGATTAGGATTTTTTGAAAATGAATGTGCTAGTTTTTGTATTCACTATTTTTGTATGCCTCTCCCCACCCCCACCCCCCGACCCAGGAGAAAGACCTTTCATTTGTGATTTTGAAGGCTGTGGCTGGTCCTTCACCAGTATGTCTAAGCTATTAAGACATAAAAGGTAAATATTTCAACTGATTATATTGAAAATCATTGCCATACACATACAAAATTTTAAAGAACCTGAAGTTTAAGTTAGAGAAGCTATAAGTTCAGTAATTGAAAATGAACTTGAATAAACAAATTAGACTTTGTTTAAGTTGAATGGAAGCAGTCTGCTTAGCTAAAACATTTTTGGAGTCAAGTCTAATAATAGGGCTTACAAACTTATCAGACTTTAATCTTTTGATCTTATGTATGAAGTGCTTGATGTTAACATCAATGTAATTACTCTTGTAGGAAACATGAAGATGACAGGAGATTCACATGCTCTGTAGAAGGTTGTGGAAAATCTTTTACAAGAGCAGAACATTTGAAAGGCCATAGTATAACTCATCTTGGTACAAAACCATTTGAATGCCCTGTGGAAGGTATTACTCAAACACTTGATTCTATTTCTTCATAGGTTAATGATATGTATAAAAGGCCAAACTATACATTATATAGACAGAAGGTTTGCTACTGAATCCCATGACAGGGAAGAAAATACTTTCAAATTACAACATAATTGTGAAGAAGGAGCTAAATAAATGTTTCTTCCAAAAGCATGCTGTTCCCTTAAAATTATTTAATTTCAATACTTCTTTTTTTATTTTTAGGGATTATAGAAATCCACAATTTAAAATAAAATAAAAGTAGAGTGGGTGTAGGATGGAGATTTAAATTATGTATTATATTTAAAGCTTCTACTGCCTTGATAAATGCAACCATAGTTGAATAGTGTAGTTGTTTTAGTTAATTTGGCTCTGAATTGCATGCAGGGTTCTCACAAGATTTTGAAGCTGGTGTCACACAGCTTTTATTCTAAGATTTGTAAGATCACTTTCAAAGATGGTCAGTATAGCTATTACTGTTAGTAGAGCTCTTTGCTTAGCTCTGCCCTTACTCCTCTCTAAGTATGTGGCAGTATATACTGTGCATACGACCAATTCAAACTGGCTTTTTCGCCTTAGCAGTTTCTTAGCTTTGTAACCTGTCTGAGGCTTTATAAATCATTGAAAATTGAAAAAGAAAAGATTTGGGGAATCAAAACACCGAGGCCTAGGAGTAAGGGATTGTGAGAAATTGTGCTGCCTGCAATCTCATAGGAAACTTTTTAAATAGGGTTTAAATCTGTAAGTATATATTATATTCATATGATCCAGTTGTTGTATATTTCAGGTTGTTGTGCAAAGTTCTCAGCACGCAGTAGTCTGTATATTCACTCCAAAAAACACCTTCAGGATGTGGACTCATTGAAGATGCGTTGCCCCGTATCCAGTTGTAGCAAATTATTCAATTCAAAGCATAGTATGAAAACACATATGGTCAAGCAACACAACTTTAGTGCAGGTATGATGTGCGACCTTAGAAGACTTGAGTTATCTGTGGATTTGAATAATGTATAGAATGTGTAATATCTAAAGATCTTGCAAAAAAAAAAGATTATTTCATTCAAAAGATAATTACTTGGGTCCATATAACTCTTTTGTTATTTTGTAGATACTTGATCTATGTACAAACATTAAAAACAATGTTTGCTATTGATTTTTACAGAAAGCATATAATAAAATGAATGATTTTGAGCTATAAGACATTTTATATCAACATAGTTTTGATTATTTGCTGAATGTAATAAGTAATGGAAACTAGAATGCTTAGCAGATTGTTCAGAATTACACAAGAATGAGTGAGTGATGGAGGGGAATGGAAGGATTTATATTCCTTGCAGATGTCTGCAAGGAATATAAATCCTTCCATTCCTCCTATCCTGTCAGAGCTGAAGAAGATTCTTGGATGAGAAGCGAAATGTCTTCAAAGAAAAACAAGAAAGTCCAGTTGCCTCTTGAAAAAGCATCTTTGGGCAAAGGTGATTATGCCACTTTATTCAATGGGAGCAAGCAGTGGGTATATTAGGAGAAACATAAAAATTGAATGCAAAATAAATGGGTCACTTAAGTGTCAGCAGTGAAACAATCATTTTGGGGGGTATTGCTCAAAGGTTTTCTCAGTTGATACTGCTACAAATACCTTCTTTATTATTGAAAATGTCTTCTGAATAATTCATGTAGAAATTCTAGTATCCAATGTGACTTGCTTTTCTATTTGGTTCAGCAAAGATTAGCAAGCTGAGAATGATAAAAACACTGTTGCGCTTTGCCCTAAATTCTGTCTGTCTTACATAATAGCAAAATGCACATACAGGAGGGGTGGGGCTTGTGCCATAATGCTGCAAAGATCTGCCCTTTTATATGTAGTGAGATATCATAACACTCATACTTAAGGATAGAGCTTACACCATAATGCCTCCCTTCACATCTTCTATAAATATTGCTGGCACTTACTGCTGGCTGTGTGAAAGTCACACATAGCACCATCCATTTTGTTAGGCATGCACAGCATATTATTGAGGTCTGAATATGTGCTAGCAAGAAGTAGAGATTATCTGAAATCCTAACAAAATTACATTACCATGGCGTAGTAGCATTGAGTTCTAGCACTATAGGTAGTCCTCAACACTGAAAAAAGTGACTTATGACCATTTTTCACACTTAATGACTGTTGCAGCATCTCCCATGGTCACATGATTTAGACGTGGATTCTTGACAACTGACTCATATTTATGAAAGTTGCAGTGTGCCAGAGTAATGTGATCTCCTTTTGCAACCTTCTGACAAGCAAAGTCAATGGGAAAACCAGATTCACTTAACCGTATTACAAATTTAAGAACTGCAATGATTCACTTAACCAACATGATGAGAAAAGTCATAAAATGGGTCAAAACTCAATTAACAACATAAATTTTGGGCTCAATTGTGATTGGAAGCTGAGGACTACCTGTACTGTTTTTTTTTCCAAATCTAATGAGGCTAATATTGGCTGTTTTGATTGGAAAAGGGAAGGTACAGATTCTTGGACTGAAGATATGTAGCCAAATTGGAGAGAGAGAAAGGAAGCAAGATTTGTATGATATTTTATCATACTAACTAGGTAATCTTATAAACATGTTTTGTTTTATTTCAGATCTATTAAATCAGATGGAAACCATTGGTTCTCTCACACCTAGCAATGAACTTGCCAATTCAGGACAAAGTGACCTCAGCAATGTAGATCTAGTGTCCCTTTTTTCTAGTGTATCTGGGAACTCCTCTGGAATTTCAGCTGATATGGCTCTAATAAACTCCGGAATTCTTACTATAGATGTCGCTTCAGTAGGTTCCACGCTTGGAGGCAGTCTGTCTGTCAACAGCAATTCCCTTGCTCAGACAGTTGACCCGCTGATTTTGGTGGCCAGTAGTGACATTCCACACAGCCTGGATAGCTCTCTTTTATTGGGAACCACCACCACCGTTTTACAGCAAAGCACTTTAAATTTGGATGAAGTACAGACGGTGAATGCAGAAGCCTTGGGCTCATTAGCATCTTTGTCAGCAAGAAGTTCCAGTCAAGACTTGCATGGTTTGACTTCTAGCAATAACTTGTCAGTAGACACGGCCACTTTATCCCCTTCCAGCAGCCTTGGTGGAAACAATACAGCTGAATTATTAGCTCCAAATAAAGCAGAGCAAACTTTGCTTCCTAGCCTGGACGTTGTGGAGCAACAAGAAGGCAGCAAAGTGGTCACTCAGTATGTGTTCTCCAATCCTTCAGGAAGTTACAGTGCACAAAAAGAAACTGATCTAAGCACGGTGACTGGCAGCTCTATTCCGGTATGCAATAACTCTTAAGTAACTAATTTTTATTAGTATATTGGTTTTGAGGATATTGTCATTGTGTGTCATTCTCTACCAGATCAAAAAAGTTTATGGAATGTCTGCCCCGAGTGAAGTCACCATACATTTTGTATAATGTAAGTGGCATAAATTGTTTCTGCCTGTGAAAGGGATTCAATACTGTTAACATGTTGTGCGTCATATTAAGTGAAAGAGGATAGTCTTTTTCATAGCAGGCGCTTAGAACCAAAGTTTAGTTTTATTTGTTACTTCCTTCTCAAACCATTGTGAATATTTAAAACTCTAGGTAGTGCTTTGGGACCGAGTGACAAAAAAGTATACTGTATTCCACGCTTACAGAAAAAGACATTTTCTCCCTCATACTATTGAAATATGTCTTTGGCTGCATGACTTATTAAAATACATACTGGCATATTACAGGACTGCATTCAAAGATAGCTTGTGCAGTAGAATGTCTTTTTTTTCTGCAGCCCCCTCAGAAAAATAATCTGTTCTGCAGGGTTTTATATCAGCAGATTTTGGTGTTTTACAAAAGGAAAGGAAATTTATTTTGCCTATGGACTTAACCATAGATGGGGCGTTGCAGTGGGTCAGTGGTTAATATGCTGGGCTTGTCAGCTGGAAAGCCAACAACCTGAGTTTGAAACACCAACTTCATGCAACAGACGAGCGCCCATCTTCGCCTAGCTCCTACCCACCTATCAGTTCAAAAGCATGCAAAAGCAAGTAGATAAATAGGTACCACTTTGGTAGGGAAGAAACAGTGCTCTGCGACATCATGCTGGCCACATGACTGCGGAAATAGTGACAGTGCTGGATCAACTGCCTTGAAACGAAGATGAGCACCGCCCTGTAGTCAGCAACATCTAGCAGAGTAAAATAAGCAGGGACTCCTTTCCTATGGGACTTAACCAGAAAGATCCTACACAGAATTCAATATAAACAAAGAAACTGTTAGGGATTAATACATGTTATTAGGGGAAAATGGAATTCATAATGAAAAGCTGCATATCTAACTACTTGGATTTAGTGATGTGAACAACCACTTTTATCTCATCAGGAGAGTGGTGGGTCTGCAAGAACAGATTATCGAGCTATTCAGCTTGCCAAAAAAAGAAAACAAAAGGGAAGTGGGAATGACGTAGGTGAGTATTATTTCAGTACAGTATGTTGTGTATACATCAAACTGGATCTAAGGATATTATCATTACATTTAGAACCCTAAGTTGAATAGAGAGTCAGTTTGCTGTAGTGGTGCAGGCATCAGGCTAAAAACCAGGAGACCATAAGTTCTAGTTCTGCCTTACACACAAAGCTAGCTGGGTGACTTTGTGCCAGTCATTCTTTCTCAGCCCTAAAAAGAGGCAAATAGCAAATCACTTCCAAAAGATCTTGCCAAGAAAACTGCAGGAAATTATCCAGGCTGCTGCTAGGACTCAACCCCCCCCCTCCGCCCCCCCGGCCAGGTTAAATAGTGTGGCCATTATAACTTAAATTTTGCAATATGATCTAAATCTGCATTTATTAAAAAATATCAAACCTTCAGGTGCTGACAGCTACCCCAATTTTGACGCCCCTATTGGAACATTTAAGTTGGCTGTACAGACATTTTTTAATTTTGTGAGATACATTTCATCTGCGGCATATAAATGTATACTAGAGCCCTGAAATTAAATGAAGCAACTCTTGATTAGCATACATTACCTATAGGCACCAAGTACCCACCAGACCTCTGAAAAGTACCGTTGAACGCATCCATGCACAACAAACCACTTGCTGAAATACATATTGAACCACTATTTACAGGGTGATTTTTGGGGTTGAGAGTGCTGTAGGCTACAGTATTTAGAATTCTTGCTCAGAACAATTCATATTCTCTCTCCCTCTATAATTTTGTCAAGAGTTTTTATGTAATTAAAAGACAAGACAAGAGAAAAAGTATATAAAATAGAAAAAAAGGATAAAAACAGTACAGACGAGCAAAGGAAAAAGAAAGTTAAAGAGCCACTTCCAGTCGTCTTTATGGCAATTACAAGGGAGCTGAGGATAATACTTGATTACCTGCACAGTCCTATGGATGCTCTGGCAGCTACTTGAGTAGGGACGTGGCCAGAGCCTTGTATAGGATTGTGCCCATTAGAACTGTGTTGGCCTGTTGCTCCCTGTGGTTCAGAGAAGACTTGAAGGAGCTGAAAAGGAGCTTCAGCTTGGCGCCTTGCTGGTATTCTGTCATCAGTTGGGGAAGAGGGGGAAACATATGGGAAATAAATCTGTATTATGGGAAATAGGGAGGGGGGATTGACAGTTGAGGAAGAGCAGAGTGGTTTGGAAGCTGGTTTGCGCTGGCACACTGCCATCTTCAAGGCCATTTGCACTGAGTATGGAATTTCACCAGCCCAAACACCTGAAAACATCATGGTGTGCTGGATTGGCTACTACTGGGCCCACCCTTGTAGACAGTTTTCATCCAATCTTCCACCTTCCCTTTTTAAGGAAGGTGGTTTAGAAGATGGAGTTTCAATTCCAGAGGATGTTGGTTGAAATTGATTATCTGGCCCTTTTTAGTCAGGTTTCAGGTCTTGATACAGAACAGAAACAGCACTGTTTGTATTTTTAGATTAGGTAATTTTTATAATTCTTCCTTTCCAAGGCTAGTGAATATATAAGAGTATGTATAATCTTTCCTCCTATTCTGAAAGACCTGTCAACTCTTAGGAATAATTTTTTAGAAGATGAAAGTAACAATGGAATCAGTGGTGGGCTGCTGCTGGTTGAACCGGTAGTTGTGACCTCCCAGGCACAATCCCATCTTATATCGCTGTGTTTTTGACGCACACATGTGCGGAAGGCGCATGTAAGTGAATTGCTGTGTTTTTTAACACTCCACGCATGGGCAGAAGGCGCATGAGAGCGAATTGCCATGTGTTTTGATGCTGCATGCACGTCCGCACACTCACTTTTCCGGTGATGCAGTATGTGATGCCCACCTTTGCATGGATTGAATAGGTGTGGAAATTGCCCTTTCTCTTTTTGTGAACAATTTGTATGCAGCCTCAACTATTAATACGCTTAATAATAGTGCTTAAATAATCTGCTCCATACAGGGTAAGAACATATCTTCCATTCAAAGTTGCTCAGATAAGTATTTTCAGATATGTAATGAAACTTACTTCAGAATGCAGCTTTATATTTACAAATGCCACCTCTTTATTTCAGGCACAACTGATTCTGCTATAAGAAAAAGCAAAAATGATAAAGTTAACTGTTTTAGTCATGGAAATCGGTTATGCAACAGTATTTTGCCTAATGGAAATCTAACAGTAAGAGATTCTTCGGCTGGCACACAGTTTGTTCAAATTCAATTGCTTCAGGTAACAATTGGCAATTTAACTTACGGAAAATAATCTTTTTTCCCCAAGAACATGTAATTGTGATTTGTGATACAATATGTTGGTGGAGATAGCTAGATAGAGCAAGTATGTTATGATTTGGGGCAGCAAACCCAAATTCTGCTTAGAAAATAATTGCAAAGTTTAAATTTCCAATGATATTTCTTAATCACATGTCTAAAATCTTGGTTTTTTAATCACATGATCAGTATTGCCTTCCCTTTGCTTCATAAATAAATATTTGCAATTATTTCTTTGAAGAATGCTGGTAATAAATAACAGAAATGTAAAAAGATATATTTGACAGTTGATAAAATCAGGGAAAGAGGGGGAAATGAATTCAAGTGCAATTTTGTGCTCCTCAACTAAGTGGCTATTTCTCTACCTGTGAAAAGAGAGATGTGCTACTAAAAATTTCCCTGGTACCCTGCTGCAGCAATAAAGGTGCTACTGGTAGATGGAATGTTAGAACCATGAACCAAGACATATTTCATGTCAGTTTAGAAATTTTGAGATTCAGTATTGACATTATAGGAGCCAGCAAACTTAAGTGGACTGGAATGAGTCACTTCACATTAGAGAAGAATTTTCTATTCAGAGAAGAAAAATCATAGATGAAATTGAGCACTGGCATTGCTAATACATGAGTGTCAAAGGGTTCAAAGTTCCCAAACAGTGGAATGATACAAATTCAAAACCAAACCAAGCCAATCAATATCACAATGATCTTAGTCTTCAGTTGCAGGGGAACCTATGAGGAACTTGTAGTGCCTTATTAGCATGACATCATATAGATCAGAGGTCAGCAACCCGTGCCTCTGGAGCCACATGTGGCTCTTTCATCCTGCTGCTGGGGCTCCCTGTCGCCAGTCAGTTCCACAATTGATAGGGCTTTCAGTTAGGACAGGTAGAGGAAAAAGGATGCCACTCTAGGAGAAGACTATAGTGGGGGAACTGGACTTCCAGTCGGCTCCGGAACTGAATGGAGGGCTTCTGTTTAGGACCTTTGTGACTCTTTGAGGATTTAAAGTTGCCGACCCCTGATATAGATTATAGGAACTGCCTAGAAAGCAAAAGTTGAAATTAAGATAACATTTGGAATATGGTTGGTCCTTGCTTAACAACTGCTGTGTTTAGTGATGTTCGAAGTTACAAAAGCACTGAAAAAATAACTTTATGAGAGGTCAACACGGAGAGTTGACACTTGCATATATGACCAACATCCCCCGGAAGTTCAGGTTGCTTCACAAACAGCTTTTGAGAAGCATAATCAATGGAGAAGCCAATACTAAAATCACAAGTCACAGTCACATGATTTTTGCTTAACAACCGTGTCACTTAGTGACAGAGTTACTGGTCTCAATTGTGACTATTAAGTGAGGATTACTTGCAATGGAAAAAAAAATGTTATAGAGGGAGCATTTCTTGGAACAACTCTTATTTTGCCACAATATGAACAACCCCGAGAGATGGTTTGGTTGTGAGAGAGTAACTGGCCCAAAGTTACCCAGCTGGTATTCATGCCTAAGGCAGGCCTAGAACTGTGGTTTGTAGGCCATCACTTTAATCATCACAGTTATACCAAACTGGTTCTCCAGTTTCTTTTTTCTTCTGGCAATCTTAGCTATGACACCATGATGGACAACATTAAAATCAAGTTGGTTATATGCTTATTTTGCAAACAAAAATGGAATTGTCTTCTTTTAGCAAAATATTTAACACTGAAAATGTATGTCTTCTGAAAGAAGTTGATGACAATATAATTTATTGATTAATGTGTGTGTATTAAGTCAGTGTTGATATAAATTGAGTTGCAAAAGTGAAAGTGTGGGGGCTCCTAATTGAAGTTATTAAAGTGTTTTGTTACTGTAAGTATGTATAGGTTAACTGCTTTTAAGCACATCCACATGTTTGTAAAGAATGACCAGTTGGTGGTTGGAATGGGTCATGGGACAATACTGTTTGTAGTTAGAAACTCATTTTGACTCCTTTGTTGCTAGGATGATTCTCCAGGAGAAGGAGATCTACCCTTCCAGCTCAGTTCTCAATCTTCCTCTTCACACTCTCAGTTGACAGTAGATTTACCTGTTCATATTCTTCAGGTACAAAAATTTTCAGTTTCAAAATTGGATAAAATGCAGCTTCAGCTGATTTCATTATAATAAAATTAACCACTACTTTAAGTTTACAATAAGGTTCCTTCTGTATTTGGTTGTGCCTTTTAAATTTGGTAGGTTAAGGTAAAGGAGAAAATAGAAACATGTTGCAGGCTTTTTAGTGAGAGTTTTTACCTGTTGAGAAATATGGATAGTTTATTCCTATAAACAAAGTCAATAGATTTTGAAGACTGCAGTATTTGTATAATCTAAAGAGTATAATTAATCAATTGCAAATTGTGAAACTCTGAACCTTTCTTAACATCTTGCTTTAAACAGGAGCCACACAATTCTGCCGAAGAAGATGCCAATTCTGATAATTCCCAGTTTACAGGAAGCACCATTAATCTACAAGACCTGGAATGATTGTGTTGGAGACAGAAGCATTAGAACATTCAGACACAGAAGCATCCTGAGAAATAAGAGTCTGTTCCTGCTTTTAAAGGAAAAAGTGAACAATGGAAGCATGGTCACCAGTGCTGGGATACTTGATGGTTATCGTGCAACAAAAATCTTGTTCAGTACATTTTATTTGATAAGGCAATTGGAGATCTTGGTATGTTCTGTCTTAGAGTCAGGAAAAGGTACATATGGCAGAATTAAGAGTCCTGCATTAGAGTGCAATGGTGATATCCCACAGTGATTTTAAGAATAATTAAGAATTAATAATGATTCTCCAAATAGTAGATAACAATTAAGCTTAGCACTTTTTTTCTTGAAATGAATCCCTAATTAAATTTGGAGTTAAAATGAAGGAATAAGCAGGAAGACCAATTGATTTTTGCAAACTGACATTTTAAAGAGATAAGAGCATTAGAATAGTACCATACTCAGGGATAGTAAAGATTGAATTAGTAGAGCAATATGAGTTCTTGCTCTTGCTATCTCTAATTTAGCATTTTACACTGAACTTGAGAAAACTGCCTAGTACATGTTATTTCTTATCACTTTGGTTATGTTTACAGTAATATAAAACAGTATTGCCAATTTGTACATATCCACTTTTATTACATATACCTATCATGGTGCATTTTTGGTCAAAAATAGGTTTTGCTGATGTCAGTAGAATTTACTCCCAAATTAATGTTGAAATGATGGTCTGCTTATTATTTACATACAGACTATCTGGCTGAAGAAAGAGCTTCCAGCTAGTATCGGTAGTATATAAAAGTAACATCTTGACCAAAATGAAAAATAACATCTTTAAATATATATGTTTTTAAAACACCTATCTTTTATTATAGATAACAGAATTAATTCATGCAGACTTTTAAGAAAAAATACTAAGAAATCAGCTAAGCAGAGAAATGTCAGTGTTTTACAAAAGAATTTAAGTCTGGAACTTAAAAGATTTTATTCATGATATGCCACATGGCATTAAAATTATACATATGTACGACTTAGTTAAAAAGTTGTGTGAGCTTTGTTGTTTTTTATACAAAGATGTCCTACAAAGGAACACTTTGAATTTTTTCTTATTTATTTACAGTTAGAAGAAAATTAAAGATTAATTCTTTTGAATATATGAGGAATGAGCAACAAATATCTCTAAATTGACCCTTCCATCACATTCTAAATTTGTATCCTTGGAACTCATGCTTAAGTAAAAGTAGCCTTGCCCTATTACCTCTGCAACATCTCTAGCAGCACTGACAAAGAGGAAGACTGATCAACAGCCTTCTCTGTCCTTAAAATGTTACTGTGCGTCATGTGGGCACCTATGTTTTGGAAGTCAGGAGCCTTAGGAAATATATTTCCTAGAGCTGTTGAAATCTGAAGAGAGGTTCTTGAGGTTGATGTCCCTTCATACTACGTATATACTAGGAAGATATTAATGTCTGGAATGGCTTTGGAAATACTATTTTCTACTGTGTTTAATGAACCATGGATAATTTCTGTCTTGGATTATTCATAATAGACTATTCCAAATTAAGAAGATTTACCCATAAATAGAATTATACTAATTGATGCCTGTGCCTTTTGAACTTCATTTTCAGAAGAATGTAGTTTAGAAGCATTTTATACAGATTACATTAATTCAATTTCATTTGTGGATGTTTTTTAGGAAAAAAAAATCTTGAGTGGGTAATTTTTCATTGACTGTAAAACGTTTACCTATCGTGACCTATTACTATACATTTACATTATCAAAACAAATTGTTTTTGTTTCTGATATAAAACCTCTCGGTGAAAAAGTGAAGAAATTGCTTATTTTTAAACAACTTTTCTTTCTATCACCAAGGTTCAGTTTTGAAGAGAAATGGGGGCATTTTGCCCTAAACAATTGTCACCTCAAAAACTCAGTGGAATAGTTCACACACTTACTGTGATAGTGATCCTCTATAAATTGGAATGCAAGCATATCTGACTGTTATAAAGACACAGGTAGATTTAGATTAAATAGGTGGGCGTTAAGAAGCCTGTTCATTCCTCATACCTTTTCTTTGAGTAAAAAAAAAACTTTCTGTGGTTTCCACAGTAGGTGTGGCCTAGATTTTCTTCAAAGCATGTATGGGGCAGATTACTCAATTCTTTTCAACCCAAAGAGGATCCCTAACTTGGTAAGAATGTGAATTGTATCCATTTGTTGTGGTGCTTCTGCTTTACAGAGTCTTACTTATTGAAGAATAAGTAATTGCTTCTGTGGACAGACAAACGTGTTCTTTTATGAAGTTTATATACTCAGTTTTAACTCATTGTAAATTCCTAATGGCTTGAGAACAAGCATTAGATTTATTCTGGCAAAGTCCATTGCTGGCAATGGATATTTATAATCACGGAGTTAAAAGGATTAATAAAATTAATTAATGTCCCAGTTTCTTCATTTCAACTTTATTTTTGTTATGTCCATACAATCTACTTAATTACAAAAATGAATCTGATATTGAAAATTGAATTTTTAAAAAAGAAATTTGTATTATCATTGTTATATCTATTTTCCTAGCTGCAAGACTTTAGATTAGTCTGTGATCTTTGATCACTTTGGTAGATATTTTCTATCACTAAGTTAATTTACTGAGCCCCTCCCCCCAAAAAAAGATTTTACAATTATGAAAAATTTGAAACATTTTGCTCTACTGTATGTCACTATACTTAGGATAGAGTAGCTTTCTCCCCAAATTTACAGAGTATCTGTTGAAACATTTTCTTGTTAGTTTGTCATTTTCTGTATGCTTCATAATGTCTTGCACCTTTCAACTGCTAAGTAAAGTAATAGAGCAGCTCTTCTTTTTCTTTATCGATCAGCCCCTGATCATGATCTTCTTTCTCCTTGAAAGCGGGAGGCTCAGAACGAAAAATTAATCTTCTGCCAGTCTAAAATATGATCAGAGGGACACTTAAGAACTCTGCACATTTTATACTGATATAATGTGAATAAATTAATTTTGCACTGAGTGTACATAAGTAAAAGTAGGCGCAACTTCTCCTGACCACCTTTTTTCCCTGAACAGTTTTATTTCTTCCTTCCACAAAGAGGTTTCTCACTATGCTTCTTCCAGCAGGGAATATTCAATACTTTAAAAGTGGCTGAATTAATAATTCAGCTATTCCAATTTTTATTTTCTTCCACTCAGCCATCTCTTTTTTTAAGATTGTCTCCATTTATAGGATTGGTTTTCTTTTAGTCCATTGTGGTCAATCCCAATGATTCAGAACATGAACAACTCAATATTGCCCCCACCAATCTGTGTCTTTATTTTACTGATGAAGGATGGAAGGCTGAGTCAATCTTGAGCTAGTCAGGATTGAACTCTTGGTGGTAAGCCGAGATAGTCTGCAATACTGCATGTGTAGACATGGGCTCTTGGTGTTTTCTGAGCTTCCTTGTTTTCTTGCAGACATTTCATTACCCAAACTAGGTACTTGAGTTTTCCCCAAAATAAGACCTCTCCAAACAATAAGCCCAGTCGGGCTTTTGAGCACATGTGCTAAAATAAGCTCTCCCCCAAAAATAAGGCCTCCCCAAAAATATTGCAACACAGCAGCAGCCATAAGGTGATCACGCTCGCCACCACCTGCACCTCCAAAATAAAAAGACCTCCCCCAAAATAATGCCAAGTGCTTATTTTGGGGATAAAAAGAAAAGACCCTGTCTTATTTTTGGGGAAACACAGTAGTATCGGTGCTAGTGATGATGTTACTTAGTTTGGGTAATGAAACTTCTGCAAGAAAACAAGCACGCTCAGAGAGCACCAAGGACCCCTCATTTCAACCCTGAGCTACAAATATTATCCTTTATTGGTACTTCATGGACGGGTTACAAAAGGCTTTGGATGGAAGAATTGATAAAACAGTCTGAGCTGCTGAAATTACAAAAGGATGCAACAGCAGATGCTCGAGAGATAAACATACCTTCTTCTTAACATCAGCTTGTGCTCTTGCCAGGGCTCGCTGCAGCCTCTCTTCCTGCAATTGTCTCTGCTGCCTGACCTTTTCTTCTCTCATCCTGGCCAAATAAAAGAGCAGGTTAAAAGTTACAATTGCAAGTCACATAAGCCCAAAATTGTCTTAGAGAATTCTACTGATTTGTGTCATATAGAGCATTGGATCCACAAAGAACTTTGCTCTTCGCATAAGGCTACATTGAAAGCCCCTTCCGGGATAAAGAACTGGCTCCAAAAGGGTTAAATGCTATCTGATTCATGGTCTCAGGCTCAGCTGATTCTGGGATTGGTATCCCATATTGACAAAATATCTGTAGTATGTACTCTGCAAAATGGAGCTTTTCTGACACTTCATTGTATTACTTCTATCATCAGAACCTTTATTGTAAGTGCTGGTGCAGTTCAAACTCAGTTTCCAGTGTCCTTAAACCCATATGATTGACAGCAAGCAAACGTTGTTGTTTGATAGATGATACTTGTAAGGCAAGATATTTCTATGCATGTAATGTAGGAACACAGGATTCATCCATGTCCTACTCTTACAGTTCATTTGATAGCAGTAACTAGCACTTAGACTTATATACTGCTTCATAGTGCTTTAAATCCCTATCTGTGGTTTATGGAGTCAGTATATTGCCCCCAACCATCTGGGTCCTCATTTTACCGACCTCAGAAAGATGGAAAGCTGAATCAATCTTGAGTGGTTCAGAATCAAACTCCTGGAGTGAACAGTGAGTTAGCCTGCAGTAATGCATTCTAACCATTGTGCCACCATGGCTCTTGGATGCTCTTACCATTCTTACAAAGCAGTTTTGATGGCAGCAAAAATCATAGCATCAATAAGATTAACTAGAAGATGCACAGAAGGAGGTGGAGGAGGAATGTAATCATTCTGTTGAAGGCATCATATGAATGCATTCAAGCTGCTAGGTTGGCAGAAGCTGGGACAAGTAACGGCAGCTCACTCGGTTACGCGGTGCTAGGGATTCGAACCGCCGAACTGCTAAACTTTCTGAAAAAGTCTGAATAGGATTTTTATCTTACCTCATCCTTCGCTCTTTCTCTTTGGATTTCTCAGCTTGTTCTATCTTTCCTGGAGACACCCTCTCAAGGCATTCTAGCAAGTCATCTAATTGATGTTCTATAACAGTAAGCATCTGCAAGGTTCCCAAGTTTGCCTCATTCTCTCCAATGCAGCGACGATAGACTTCCAACACCTTTCGATACAAACTCGCCAACATTTTGTCCTGCAAATTGAACCAATAGTGAACTTTCAGTCCTCAGAAATCTAGATATTGGGATTTAACATCAGCTTTCAATAATATTAATAAATCAAAAGTCCTCCCATCTGAACTGTTTTTAAGAAACCTAGCTGTGACGTGGGCTCTTCATAGCAGGAGAGATCCAAAAAAATTTACAGAAAGAATTTGAACCTCTCCAGATGGGGAGAGCTACAAAAGATAAAGCATTGTGAAGCATTGCATGTACATGCACATGCAAATGCTTAGATGAGCTCAGATCTGATCTCCATTTTCTTCTTCAACAAAGTTGTGACTTCAACAGCATGCCACCTAAATCTTCACTGTCTCTCTTTTTTTTTTTTTTTTACCTTTTCTTGGGATCTGGGTAAAAAATGTCAGGAAAATAGCATGAGATAGAGATTTCCAGTGTCTGTTTACCCTGTATAAGTTCACAGCACTGTTTCAGACATCAGAGTAGAGAATCCAAGTTATTTTGTGGACTGTAGAGCATGTCGTTTGCACCATTCAGTGGCATTGCACGTTCCTTCTGATCTTCTAGTTCAAGCTTTATCAATTGACTTGATGTTATACATACCTGAACTTCGGCTTTGTACTCCCCAAAAGAAAAGACACGTGCTTTAAGTTCCAGGTCTGCTGCTGTCTCCTCCTCTTTAACAATGTTGGCTTGCAGAGTGACAGCAAGCATTTTCAGTTGTTCTATTTCACGATCCCTAATTCAGAAAAAAACAAGGTCATTTTTTGGAAGAGTTTGACATGAGTAATTTTATATCATGCAGTTACTTGGAAAGATGAGCTGATTCAATATCTGCTCAATTCTCACTCGGTTAAACCAGTTTTTCAAACATTTTCTTTGGAGCTGTAAGTGAGGAGCAGCTTTCCACTGGCAAGATCATCTTTTTTCAACTCCCAGGTCCTGAATTTTCCAAGCCCCTCTATACAGGTAGTCCTCGAATTATGAATGTAATCGAGCCTCTCCATTCCATTCGTAACCTGAGGATTCGTGGGAGTGAATCTCATACTTGAACAGGATTACTCTCTCACCCACGCATTTGCTAATCGAATGCGAAGCTCATTAAGTGCACCTGAGATATTTCAGAGTGGGGAAGGCCATGGGGAGGGGGGGCTACTGATGGAACAGGCCATTTGGTCAAGACCACCCAAGGTGTCCCCGATACAATGAAATATTCTTTGCTTTCCCTTCTACCCAATCTGCTGCACCAAGTCACTTACTGTGCGAAGAACTAGCAAGCTGTGCCCTCTCCAGCCTCTCATCCCCATGCGCCCCTCTGCAGATCCATTTTGGCTTGCGCAGTCCTCACCCAGCATGTTGCAGGCAAAAATGGACCTCCGGAGGGGCTCTTCCAGAGCTCCATTTTGGCCTGCAACATGCCTGGTGATGTCTCCAGTCGAGAGGCACAAACAGAGCGTTGGAGGCAGTGTGGGTTGCAGGCGGTACACCCCGGTACAGGTGTACCGGAGCATGCCCGGAGCACCAGGTACAGTTCCGGTACAGTGGTCTGGAGGGCCCCCGCGCCCGCGCTGCTTACTTGTCCTTTAAAGTCTTCAGCACTTCCGCGCACGCACATGGCGCGTACACCTGCGCAACACTCCGCCAAGCAGCTGGAGCATTGCAGAGGCTTGAGAGGTGTTGCTGGAAGGTAAGACACATGTGTGCACCGCACGCTTTCATGTGGAGGATGCTGGGCCCAGTTGCAACCGTACGGGATCCAGAACCCACCACTGGTTGGAGGAGTGAATCCGCATCTCAGCACCTCCCATTTTGCCCAGCAACATGCCAGGCAAGGCTTGTGCAGGCCTAAAAGGAGCGTCAGATGGGCAGTCCCACTCCTCTGAACCACCATTTTGGCCATCAAAGTGCAGGATGAATGTTGCAGAGATGGTTGTTCATAAGGGCGACCAACTGCCACGCTGCTGCAAGATTCGTAGTTTCGGGACTTGTTCGTAAATGCTAGGGGTTGCTTATCATGTAACCTCAAACATTTGCTCAGGGAATGCTTGTAATCCAGGGATTACCTGTACTATAGGCAAAGTTTTGTGATGTTTTGTCATTCTTCCATTTGCTCCATGTGATTAGTTTTTTGTACATTTCTCTTGACACAATGCTGGCTGGCTCTATGGGGGAACTGGGTGCAACGGTGGAATAGTGGCTGCAGGATACTGCTACTGATATAAAGTGTATAGAAGTTGGCTGGTGTCTTTTTCAGGAGGGAGCACAGTATCTTTGAGGTTACCGAACCAGTTAATACTTGGGGAAAAATTCTGGGTAAACTTAATCTGATCATCTTCTCTACTATTTATTGAGAGACCGCCTTCTGCCAATTACCTCCCTGCGACCAATTAGATCTCATAGATTGGGCCTCCTCCGAATCCCATCTGCCAGCCAGTGCCGGCTGGCAACCACAAGGAGGAGGGCCTTTTCGGTAGTAGCTCCGACCCTTTGGAACGAACTCCCCGTGGAGATTCGTACCCTCACCACCGTCCAGGCCTTCCGCATAGCCCTTAAGACCTGGCTAGCCCGTCAGGCCTGGGGACAAAGATAATCGCCCCTCCCGAATGATGAATGAATGTTGCTTATTATTTTACTCTATGTTTGTTTACGTCACTGTTTGTATTACCCTCCCCTGATCCTATGTAAGCCGCCCTGAGTCCCCTCAGGGAAAAGGGCGGCCTATAAATGTTAATAAACCCTAAACCCTAAATCCTTATTAGATTTTTACCCCACTTTTATTATTTTATAAGTAGCTTAAGGCAGCAAACATACCTAATGCTCCTTCTCCCATTTTTCCCACAACAACTACCCCTTATAATGAGTTGGGTTGAGAGAGTGTGACTGGCTCAAAGTCACCCAGCTGGCTTTCATGCCTAAGGTGGGACTAGAACTTACAGTCTCCTGGTTTCTTGGCCAGCACCTCAACCACCACACCAAACTGGCTGTCTGTGCTAAGATGCTCTGTGCTAATATTTAAATCATAATAATTACTGCTGACAATGTTTTATTGTGTAAATTAGCGCATGCACATTTTAACTAAAGCTGCTACTCTTAACATTTGGGGCAATCTGAACTATTTAAAATCTTTTAGCTTATGGAAACTGCATGTATGCAATGCAGCAGCTGGCAGAAATAGATGAATGAAGTCTGGTGTGCCTTGACATCTCCTGATCCTCCACTCTCAAGAGTGGAATGGAAGAAATTGTTTGCAAACCTTACCAATGTCTCTCTCTTTTTGTTTCCCACGCCAGATGCTAATACATCTGGTGCTATAGGAAATATAGGGTAGAACATTTTTTAACAGCAGTGCAGAAAAAACAATACCGTGTTGTTTGAGGGTACAAAAATAATGGCTGAGTTGTTCATGTTTGGAAAGAAACAGAACATCCTTGTGTTGCAAGGCATTATTATGGGCAATCATTTGCAACTGCTTACATTTTATTGCGTGTGGTTTCCAAAGTGTGCCGGAGCTCATCCAGGGTTTCCTCTGTCTCCTGAGAATTCTGAATCAGAGACAAGTTCTGTTCTTCCAGCTCTGTGAAAACCTGCAGCAGCTGGTTTGGATCTGTGAAGAATAATTCAGGTACCTGCCAAGGAAAGTATTAACATGAAGGGATCCGCATATTGTTAATTAAATGTACAGGTTGAGATAAAAAGCAATCTTTGTTTATCCTGGATAAGCTTTGCTAATCATTTCTCCACAGTACTGATAAAAAGGTTGAATTATACTTAATCTTACTGGCAAGAAAATGGCGAAAGAGAGAAAAACAATTATCTCAACCATGAGATGGGCAGCAGATAAATTTAATAAAAAAAAGTAAATAAAATATCTACTATCTCTATTTAGCTACGTATCTATCTAGTTATCTACCTCTGTCTTATCATCTACAATATTTTTCAGACTACATGATGCACCAAGATTTCGAAGAGGTAAGTAATAAAAAAACATTTTTATCCTCTCTGGCGCCCAGAAGCACTCTGCAGGCTTCAGCAGGGCTGGGGGAAGGAAAAAGCACATCCCATCCACATCTGATCATCTTGCAGGGTGAGCAACTCATAATCTGTATAGAGCCCAACCACATTTTCCAGTGTCAGGATTGTGCCATCAAAATTCAAGAGGAAAATTGTAGTTTTTAATGGTGTGATTGTCCACCTTTTAAGCAACTAAAATTTTTCAACACTGTTTCACCTTAAGAATTTCATCTTAAAAATGTACAATTAATTGCTGAGCTCCATCAGTGGTGCATTTATATGCTAAAAACATTGAATTACTAACCTCATCGTCATCTTCATCAGATAATTCTGGAGTAAATTTTTCTTCTGATGGGGCAATCTGTACACTCCTGTAGAGGTTATTCTTGAGTCAGTTGTTTACAGAGATTATAATGCAATATTTATTTATTAGCTTATCTTGCTGATCCAACATGCATTTTGAACTGGAATTGGAAATGGATTACAAACTACTATTTTCCACTTTGTGGAAAGTTGAAATAGATGAAAAATATTAAACTGATTCAATCATTTATCCTCTTTCTCTGGAACTCTGGGAATTGCAGTTTTTTCTCAGGAAATCTCCACACACTTTTCTAACAGTTTATTTTAAAGATGCCTTTATGCTTTGTTCACCTGAGGACTACCTAGACACAATGAGACAATTTTCTTGCCCGTGTTATGAAAGTAGTCTGCTTTCCTTTGAGAATTTCCTTCCATTTTCCTATCTCAACAACAACCTGAGTATTCTCTGATGGTCTCTTACCCAAATGTTAACCAGATATACTCCTTTTTAGCTTTTGCAAGATTTGCTAGGTTCAGCTACATGCTACTACTACCTGTTTCCTTTCAGTTAATGGTCAGACTTCCTTCTCTCCCACATACTTCCATTGTTCCCCCCAGGAAGGGTGACAACATTTCATGGCAAATTTTCAAAATGGAAATATAGAGGAAAGAGAAGGGAAGCCCCATTAGAAAAGAAAAGAACTGTTTGCACAACAGTGGACACATAATTTTGAAGAGTGGAAGTGGAAAGAGAGCATTGAAGATGCAGTCAGTTAGAAATTGATGTAAACTGACATCATCACGGCGTGTGGTGGCTCACGAGGTTAGAACGCTGGGCTGGCAATCGGCATGCCAGCATTCAAGACCCACTGCTGCTGCAGTGAGGATGAGCTCCTGTTACACGCTCCAGCTCCTGCTAACCCAGCAGTTTGAAAGCGGGCAACTACAAGTAAATTAATGGAACTGCAAGTAAACTTCAGGAACCTGAAAGGAGCTCTCAACTTGGCATCTCCCAGACAACGGTAATGTCACCAGCAAATCCTTTCACTCCATGCTTCCAACATGGGGAAAAAATCTTGGCATCATGTAAATTGGCAACATATACAAAGCTTGACTTGCATCTATATGTAGGGTTCCACACATCCTATATCTTTGCATTAATTCTCATTTGAGAGGCCAAAATAAAGGCATAATTTGAAAGCTGTGCTACTGTAAGGTAGTGTACTATGATATTTTCCTGTGAGATGCAACATCCAATTTTGGTGGCTTTGATTCTTCTCTGTTTCTCTCCCAGCTCATTTCCCTGACATACTTACGGCTTTCTGCTTTGTTGAGACTTTAGAGTCTGCCTAGAAGCTATTCGGCTTAATTTGAAAGAGTCCTTTCTAGCCAAAATTTGGCTCTGCGTTGTAGGAGTGGGAGGTTCTACGTTAGTCATGTCAAAACTAGAATGTTTTGCTATGCTTATTGTTCGACGTCGGCTCTTTTCTTGAAGTTCTTGAACATCCTTCCCTGAACCTGAATACAGAAAAGACCATTAATTGTGTCATCCCCATTTGATTGTTACTGTTTAGAGAGGGGAGGGGAGCAGGGAGACTATTATTAGTAAGCCATGACAGAAAGAGGGATAGGTACAATTGTCAGTTCATTTTAATGACTAAAAGTTTGATTCTACATCAGTTTATGAATGCAGCTGAAAGAAAAGAGAACACCTGCCTCTCTATCTACACCTCTGTGAAGATGTCCTCTGAAATGTATGTATGTATGTATGTATGTATGTATGTATGTATGTATGTATATGTATGTGTATATAAATATCTATATACATACACACACACATACATATATACATATACATGTATACATACATATACATACACACACACACACATATATACATATACATATATACATGCATACATACATACATACATACATACATACATACATCCATACATCTCTGATGGAATGTAGTAAGTAGGTAGATTTCCACAAGGGAGGGAGCACAATCCAGAGGAGTAAGAGGCAACTCAGCTCAGATACTATGTGTGAGCAAAAGAGGGTCAAGACAGCCCCTCCCTAATAGTTCAAAGAATATATTATAGGTTCAAATAGTACAGTGCTCAGTATGGTACGATTTTGTGAAACAGTAAACAACTCAGCTTGACACATGTCATTCTTGGCTTTGGGCCTGACAAAATTCCTTAATATGTGTTTTTTCGTGAATATTTGGGTTGTGAGCTGAGATATGAAAAGTGTGGATTTTGTCATGAGTATGTGCTCCAGATATAATAATTTTTTTAACGTTAATTGTTAAAAACAATGAAAAACCGAATAACTACATACAATTTTAAAAAATGGAAAAAACCATAGTGCTTAAAGAAAAAAAACATTGGTAATTAAATGAAGGATTTACAATTATAACATTTGAAATCCATTCTTTTTTAATGTATTAAAATGTATAGAACTAGGTTTATTGTATCATTTTAAGAAATAAGAGTTGCTTGACAGGAAATGGGTGGCATATAAATTTAAGAAATAAATAAAATAAATAATTAAAAATTTCTATAAAATGCTAATCATTAGTATTAATATTGATATCACCCCTATTTTTCATTCTTCAAAAAATAAATGCATATAATCAAGGGAAGGGAAGCGCCTTTTTTCTGTTAAAGCTGATGAATCTGTACACCGATTTAGTACTGAGAAAGAAAAATCATACTGAAAATCTATGTCGGTCATACATTTTCCTCAGTGTTGCTCATTGTTTCTGACAGTAAGCAACTGCAGAATAAACTTATCTTAACCTGACACTGAAGACTGAAAAAGACCAAAGTCTTGTAAGTTATAAGCATCTCATTATTTACTCTTTAAATATAAGCCGATACAAGGAAAATGGAAATTAGAGCAGGAGTGTCACGCGCTGGCCACACCCACACCCGATTTAGTGAAGGGGGGAAAAGTCACGATATGTCATGTGATTATGCTGTGATGGCACGAGTTTGGCACCCCTGAATTAGAGCAACGTAAGTAATAATTAATAAAATAAACATGATGAGAAATACTCATATCTGAAGCATTTCAAATACTTTAATGATAGCATTTTGCTCACTTTCTCACCTCTTGAGAGGTTCATGAGTCTTTTACTATTCCCCATATTATACCTATGTCTGGCACAATAAGATGTATTTTACCATAACTTGGTATATCCTGTCAAGGTTTAAACTGTCCTAAACAATTATATCAAGCTAAGGCACTTCTGGACTGAACACTTGTGACTAAACAAAGGCAGATACTAACAGTCACAAGTGCCTACATCAAACACATTAAGCAAAGATACTCATTAGCTATTAGATCATAATGAGATATTAAAAAATAGGTATATTGATTTTCCCATGTTCTTTGGCAAATTCATCACCTGGAAAAACTGCATATAAAAATGATAGTATGATGTAAATGACCAGTAATTTTCTTCTCTTGGTCTGAGGGTCAATTCACAGAATAAATGGATAAGCCAATCATTTTAGAAAACATATATTCATAATATAATTTTACAGGATGGACAAAGGTCACCTCAAAATTGGGTTATTTTGTTTCATCCATATGGATATGTGAGCATGTGAAGCAAAATGTTTTCGGAAGGCGATGGAAAGAAAATACTCAGAGTATCATTTGAGTACTGTTGTGAAACACTTTAAGAACTCTTAAGAATTTAAAATATTTTCAGTAATATTAAAAATATTAAATATTTAAAAAAACCTATTGATTTTGCCTCAAAATTGACTCCACAGCATGTTTAAATAATGTAAAAGAAAGAAGAAACATAAAATGAGATAATATCAGAGGTGGTATTCTGCAGATTCTGACCAGTTCTGGAGAACCGGTAGTGGAAATTTCGAGTAGTTCAGAGAACCGGTAAATATCACCTCTAACTGGGCCCGCCCCATCTATTCTCTTCTTCGCGAGTGCCAGCTGATCGGGAGGAAATGGGGATTTTGCAGTAATCTTCCCCTGCCACACCCACCAAGCCATGCCCATCAAGCCACACCATGCCCACAGAACTGGTAGTAAAAAAAAAATTGAATCCCACCACTGGATAACATGAATATATGGATTAGAATTTGAACAATGATAGCTGAATGGAAGCACCTTTAATACCAATTAATTTGAAAAGATAATAGAATTTATCTGTTTAATGTGGAAGTTCTCTATACTATTTTTTTTAAATTTTCTGTAATTATATCATGTGGCTTTGCTTCTGGCTGGTTTCTTCTGAAGATGGATGAGGTTCAGCAACAGCTTCTGAAGATTTATTGCTATTTCTATGCAGATCTGAGAATAACACACAGTTTTGGGATTATGGAAGTGCTTACCTTTTGGCAGTCCTAGTTTTTCCTCTTTACTCTCAGAAGGGAGTTTATTTGCCTTTTCTTTCATCCTCCGTCTTTCATGATCTTCCCACCATTCTTTGGGAGATAGTAGGTAGAGGAAATCCTTGAACACCACATATTCCTGCAAAGTGTCCTCAAATCGGGCTATCTCACTGAAGAAAAGAAACAGTCATTGCATCAAGAGCAAATGGAGATTACTCTGTGGTACTTCCAAAGGGCACTTGTGGAAAATTGGGATAGGCATTGAGTATAAAGCTCTTCTCCCCAAGTACATATTCCCAGGGAAAGTAAATTGTTAGACATAAATTTTTTTAAACCTAAAGAATGCTGGATAAGACACCAGGAGACAGTAAGCATTCTGGGAAATAAAACTGCAAGAAGGTAACATCTAAAATATATAAATGGATGGATGGATGGATGGATGGGTGGATGGATGGATGGATAACCCTAAAATATCCCTTAATTTTACTCTGAATGCAGAAGAGAAACAATACTTTTATATTGCCTGTAAGTTAGGATATTTTCATAAAAATCATATGGCACATTGATGTGTGATCGTCTTTGTGGGTTGGTCATGAGAAGAATCTGGTCTGTCAAGAGTCCCATCTCTTTCCTGATGCCATTTACTTTATGGCTCCATACTGCTACCATAATGCTGATTCCTCTGACATGACTCCATTGAGTCTCTTTTCTTCTGCCTTCAAAGAAGGGATTCAGACAAGGCTAAATGAAATTTGTCCCCAGCAGGTGGCAGCATCTAGCTGACCTTGCCAAGTCATCAAGGTGAGACTTGGCAAGTGCTTCAATGGCTATATAAAGTGTATTTCTTAGATGGCTATCATTAAACCCCAGAGCGATAGTAAAAAAAAGAATCCATTCTAGAAAACATAATGGAAAACTAGTTTCAGATTCTTGCCAAGAAGACAACATTCTTGTATCTATGCAATCATCCAAGGTCAAACTTAATTCAAGAAAGTCTGAATCTTTAAATTAAATTTTAATTGATTTTGATCAATGTAATTGATCATTTCTAGGCAGCAACTGTTGGAGCAAAAACACCATTAGTTTTTCAAAGGAGTGCTGTATTTTAAAATACTTCCTGAAACGGGTCTAATTTATTTTTTCTAATATTGAATTAGAAGAACAATTTTCATTTTTTAATGCATTCCAAAGTATTTATTTGCATCTTCTCAAATGTTTCATACTAGGCAGGGTCAATGGAAATAACAGCACTGATTGTTATATTATCTTTTTTTTTTTAGCAATCTATTGATTTAAAATTCATTGGAGAGAAATAAATGGAAACCTATAAAACCTTGTTACCCATCATTCAGGCATATAATTAATGTTTATCAAGCATAAACATTTAGCATGTCATAAAGATCTATAGAACTAATATACTTTTAACTGCATTGGGACATCCAGGAAAGGGAAACAGGGAGGAAGGAAAATATACCCTGGATTATATCTTCTGTAACTGCTACCTTTGGATGTTCATCATTTGCGCTGTCAATTCCCGGATCTCAATTATTTTCTCCAGTTTTGCTTTCGTTTCTTTTTCAGCACTAAGAAAAAAGAAATAAAGACAGAAATTACCCGCAGAGCATGACTGGAGATAAGTGATATCAGAATTAAGAGAGATCTCAAAGTTTAGGCCACCATGAAAAGTCAGAGGCAATGGTTACCGTTTCCCCAAAATAAGACCTCCCTGGAAAATAAGCCCAATTGGGCTTTTGAGCACATGCACTAAAATAAGCCCTCCCCAAAAATATTGCCACACAGCAGCAGCCATGAGGTGACCATGCTTGCTGCCTCCTGCACTTCAAAAATAATAAGACCTCCCCAAAAATAAGATCAAGTGCTTATTGTGGGGGGCAAAAGAAAACAAGGCCCTGTCTTATTTTTGGGGAAACACAGTAGGGAAATATAAATTTCTTCCTGGTGTTTTTCCATTTCTCTTCTTCCCCCAGTCCTTCTCGTCTCTACTCATATTTTGGTTGAGAATTTGGCTGAAGAATATGTAGAATGTAATGATTCTCAGCCAAGTTGGTTTGACATATTAGATGACACAAGAGTGGGCTGACCCTCTTTTTCATGGTCAGCTGTGGAGGTCGATCATATAACAATAGCACTAAAACTCATAGAGAGCTCCACAGTACTTTACTGCAACTTTCATCTACCTGTGAATTTCTTTTGGACCTTTTAATTGACTATCTGGTAAACACTCTCTTTAAGGTGTGGGGTGGACAGCCTATGTGTTAGAGAACAGAGAAGGCAGCTCTCCTAAACTGTCAACATAGATTCAGTTCTAGAACTTCAATATGAGCTTTTTTTTTAAATAGTAGAAAAAGTTCTGCTACTCTGGGTGGGAAGTGGAAGACATGTGGCTAACTAGCTTCAGGGAACGTAACGCTTGCTGTTACATTAACTAGCACTTTTGTAACTCTTTAAAAATATCAGTAGGTGAGTTTTCTTCTGTTTGTTAAACAAGAAGAAAGAATAGTATAGAAATAAATTAACTTGTGAATTATTTGGCATCTGAATCCCAGTAGAAAAGATTTGACAAATAAATCAAGTCTCTATTATGAATTCCATGAAGAATTTCATTAACTCTGAATGAGTTTCTTAAAACAGCAGTGGTTTTTTTTCCCTCCCCCAGGGCTAGGCAGAAGTTTGAGTAGCCTTTGAGTTCTTTAAAGGGGTAGCTGAAAGTTGCTGCACTTGATGAGATCTGAAGCGCAAGGCTCTGCAGGAGAGTGAAGGTGAATAACTCTGAGCCATGATGCAAAACCTGACATGCATACCAGTATCAGACATTGGGATGCAATAATACAAGGGTGGTGGTTTGTCTGATGAGATCACTGTGTTTTCCCTTTTTGACACAATCTTGATTTGCTACAGGGATATTATACATCCCTCATATACATACATATACATACATCACACATTTCTGAATCATTCTCACAGCATGTGGAACTTTAACGGGTTCATCTCCAATAAAAGCATTAGAATCAGAATGCTCAGAGATATGATTTTATTGTCCACAGTAAGCTCAAGTTGCACAGTCCTCTCTCTCTCTCCCTGCCTCCCTCCCTCTCTCTCTCCCTCTTCCTCTCTTGATGTATAAGCTACCATGTTTTGTTGAAACTAGAAATTCAAGATGTCATTTCTGAAACAACTTGTTCCTCAGTCTTAAGATAGAAGGTGAGCATCACTTAAACTACTCCTTTAGTTCACCAAGCATCTCTCACCATTCCTTTCAGAACAGTTATGAAAATGATGTATCAGATATTTTAACCTTTGTCTGCCTGTGTGGGCCTATGATTATATTTTCTTCAAGATTTTAATCCTCCAAAAAGTATAGGGGAAGAAAACTCCAAAACCAACATTGCAATTCCTCCCCCTGTGATAACATGCCCTATCATGCCCCCTGTAGCCCTGGGAGGTTTCCTTCCAAAAATCAAGCGCCCTTTATTCAACACAATTGCAAAAATGCTTGTAGGCATCTCCTGCAACACTTAGTGGCAGACTTTGTGTCTCCTACTGAAAACTGTAGAACTTCCCCAGGACTTGAGATGCCTACGAACGCTACAGCTTAGATCCTATGGTTCAGTGTTACATTTTCAAAGCTTGGACAGAGTTTCTGTCATTCTCTTTCAGGAACTCATCAAACATGGCAGCATCCTTTTCCAAGTCTTCCTCGGCTTTTTCCAGCTTTGCTTCTTCTTCCACTGCTAGATTTTCCAGTTTCTGAATTTCATCTTTTTTCACAGTTACAGCGTACTGAAAGGGAAGCCAAAAGTGATTGAGAAAGGAAGGCCCAATAATGTCTCTTTTCAGTTAATGGACAATTTCATCTACCTCCATAGTTTAGAAATTGGCTGTTCCATTAAAGGAGTTCTGCTTCTATGTGAAACTGCTCTTTGTCTCTTCTACCCAGGGGTGGGTTGCTAATCCCGTTCCAACCGGTTCGGTTGGAACGGGGCCGGCAGCGTCCGCGTGCACGCGCACAGTTCACGCATGCGTCTTAGCACCTGTGCGATGCTCCAGCTGCTCGCGGAGACTCACGCAGGCGCTGTATGTGCCATGCGCCTGCGTGGAAGCGCAGAAGCCTTCAAAGACTGGTAAGGAGCGCGGGCGGGCGGGTGGGCCCTTTGCCGTTCCTGGAAGTTACTTACTTCCAGGTTCGCCAACCAACCGGTTCACGGGGACCGCCACGAACTGGTTGAAACCCACCCCTGCTTCTACCCATCTATTACCTCCAAACTGTCCAATGATTTCTATCTTTCTCTTTTTAATAGATACGTTAAAGACGTATAACAGATAACGGCCACTGACAGGAGAGATAGGTGGTGCAGAATTCCATAAATAGACTTGGTAAAATATACCCTGTTTCCCTGAAAATAAGACCTCCCTGGATAATAAGCCCAATCGGGCTTTTGAGATTATTTAGTTTGCGCTAAATAATCCCTTTCCCGAAAATAAGCCTTCACTCGCCGCCTCCTGCACCTCAAAAATAATAAGACCTCCCTGAAAATAAGGACAAGCGCTTATTTCGGGGGTGAACAGAAAATAAGACTCTGCCTTATTTTCAGGGAAACATGGTAGTATCATTTGTATCTGTGCTTATCTATTCTATACAGATATGCAATCCATACACACAAACACGCCTATTCCTAGACATGGGAAAATATGCTGTGGCTATAAATTGGATACGGCCATGTATTTCCCCACCAGAACTTACTCTATGTAAGCTGAGAAGCCCACGGCATAAGCCAGCAAGCATCTCCAACCAGGCAATTTATTGAAATGATTCCTCATGTTAAAAGTTATCGAGTTGCAATGAAGCAACTTCATTTAATGCTGCATTTGTAACCCTTCCCTTTTCAAAGCATTCAGAATCAAACGGGTGCTGTTTCCTCCAATGTTATCCTTGCAACAATTGGGTTGGCAAGAGTAAGTCTCCCCCAAGGCCCTCCAGTGAATTTGATGGCCAAAAAAAAAGAAAAAAAAAAGGCTTGATCCCAGCTGTCCCCAATACAGATCCCAAGCTCCTCTTTGCTACCTCAAACTGACGTACAGGCAACACCACTAGAACAAAATGAAATACCTGCAGCAAGAACATCTGCCGTTTCTGATTGATGTAATCATCCATGGTCTCTCTCTCTACAACCTGGTCTGGGGGGGAAAGAAAGAAAAGAAAGAAGGAAGGAGGGAGGGAAGGAAAAAAAAGGGGGGGGGAGGGCAGCCGTGCAAGCCACAACATCCAAATGCAGAATGCCACAGTGAAGTGAGAGGACAACGCTTTCAGCGGAGCTTCCAAAATCTCTTTCCCTTGACTGAGTTGGTTGAGAGACGCTTGCAGCCAACAATTCTGTCACCCCCATGGTTTAGACACCGGCCTGTTCCACTACCAAAAATGTTCTGCTTCTATGTGAAACTGCTCTTCGTCTCTTCTATTCATCTTTGCTCTGTTTATTTCATTTAATCTTATTTTCTGAGCGTTTGTAAATAACAGTTGGATCTTTCTATTAGGGACGTTTTAGATGTGCCGCTGACTATCGGGCATTACAGCAGCAGATATCATTTCTGGAGACAGCAGCCTTTTGTAGAATTTGATGCTCATAAAAAAACTCCTTCATATGCTATGACCCTATGGCAGTGATGGCTAACCTTTTTGACATCACATACTGAAAGCCTGTGCATGACACATGCACATGTGCCTGCACCCATAATGCAATGTGCGTGCAACACCCTTTGTGCGCCCTACCCCGTGCATGCGCACACAACCCCCCACCCCCCTGCACATGCGTGCGCGATCCACCCCGTGCCCCATTTTGGCCTTAGCAGGCCTCCCTGCAGCCCCCATGGATGAAAAATGGACCATGCGGGGGGATGCCACACCCCACACACTCCCTTTTGCCCCAAGCATGCATGTGCAAATCCCACATGCTCCCTGTCTCCCGTGCATGTGCGGCACAGCCCCGAAAATCAGCTGGCCAGAGGGAGGTGCGCATTAGCGGTGGAGCTAAGCTAGGGCAACGGCTCACGTGCCAACAGAGGGGGCTCTGCGTACCATCTGTGGCATACATGCCATAGATTCACCATCACTGCCCTATGGCATATGATAAGAGCCCATCAGAAACTTCCAAACTCTGGTGAATCTCATTTATATTACAGAGTGTTTTAGAAACATCATGAAGATAATTCAGAAAATTTTATTCATCTTATACTCCAATTTATGGTCAAGATGTAAAGCAAAGCCTGCTGCTTTGGCTATTTCCCTGTTCAAAATAATCCTCCCTTCCGATTGTTTTTCTCTTAAAAGCTTGGAACAGATGACGCCAATTGTGTTTTACTTTGGAGTGATAATGCTAACCAGAGGCAGGAAGAGACCCGCGAACCTAAAGCAAGTTTGAACCCTCACCTAGATCAGATATTTGGGAAACCATGTCTAAAATTATTTCAGTTTGAATGTGAAAAAAATGAGAATCTGAAGCTGGAAGCTTATGCAGTCTATATTCTGATACCAAGTAATAATCCCACTACATTCGTTCTGAATGCTTTCCTCAGCTACCTTTAGTAATTGCTATCTTCCAGGAGATGCTTTCTCGGAGAGCTTTGAGTCGTTCGGCTTCTGCTACTAACTCCTTGTACTCAGCTTCTTCTTCCATTTGGATCGCTCTCTTGAATCCCGACTGTTTGGAACTCTGCAGAGTGGAGCAAGTCATCTTCTCGTGGACTTTCAAAGTCTTCCGGCGCTCTCGCTCCTAAAGGAAGAAGGAGTTGATTAAATGCCCCCTTGGTTATTGGAGGCCTCGCAAGATGGCTGCCCCAGCAATATTATATCTCCAGCATAAAGGACCGTATAAGAAAATGCAGTTGCTTAGGAGGTCAAAAATTGAATTGTATTTTGTAACATTGGAGCTAATTATTCACTCTGTGAGATCAGTTATAATTCATCCTTCAGTCTCAAAAGACGATGGTATCGTGCTCTGGAAAGATGTCCCAAAGCAGCATCTGATGTGACTAAAAAGGCCAATTTGGGAGTGGCAATCCTTTCCACACAGATACATTTTGTCCCCTGCCCAGCCCCCAGATTTCGCTGGTTCCGGGACTGCCTCTTTGCCTCAGCCTGCCAAAAAAGTGTCTCTCTGAATTGGAGAAAGCCATGCTGCGTCCTTAACCTCTAAAATGAACGATTAGAGGTCAAGCTTTTCCAGCTGTTAATGTCCATCTCCAGGGCCTTTAGATCCCTCTTGTACATATCCTTATATCGCAGCTGTGGTCTCCCTCTGGGGCGCTTTCCCTGCAGTAATTCTCCATACAGGAGATCTTTCGGAAACCGACCATCAACCATTCTTACAACATGCCCAAGCCATCACAGACTTCACTCTTTCAATAGTGTATACATGCTAGAGATTCCCGCACGTTCTAATTATTCACTCTGTGAAATGAGTTATAATACTGTATACAAAATATACAGAATACAGAATAACAGAGTTGGAAGGGACCTTGAAAAGCTTCTGGTCCATACTCCCCTATTCAAGCAGGAGACCCCATAACCGTACCACATACTTGGGACTCTGTAAAAATGGGGCATAGCCTCCTCCTCTCAGAACTTACTATGAAATTAGTTTTGATGCTGCTATTCCACATTTGTTTAATCTAGTGCCGAGCAAGACTACACAAAGAACACAAAAGTTAGGCTTCCTTAACCAGCTGCCCTCCAGTTGGATTGAGTTCCAGTTACTATAATCTCCAGCTAGTGTAGCCAATCGTTTTCAGTGGATGGTGCTGGATTCCAATCTTACAAGAAAGAAGATTCTCTCTATCCATGTTGTCTGAACACTCAATCCTCTCTTATCATCCGTAGTCTTTTTTTAAAAAAAATCAGCTTCCCACTTCATCTTAGATTGTACTTTTGACTCTTTTACAGAACCACCAGTGTATCTTATTATTTAATACACAGAGTTTTTCTAAAAGTCTCAGAGATTCTCCTTAACTCATGCAAAATAATATTGCATGAATAATAACATTACTTCTGCTATGAAATCTCTTAATTCAATGAGACAGTACACCAGCTCAGTGGGAAGAGGGCACATCATACTGTCAGCATTCTGATTGGCCATGGCTGGGGAAAATTCTTTTGGAAACATCCTGTATTTTCTACATACCATCCTGGCCTTTTCTTTCTGTTTATCTCGCAGCAAAAAAATATCAACATCTGCAGGGATTTTGAATGGGTTTTGTTCCAACAGAAAGTCTGTGTTTCGAGGAGCTGCTGCAAAAGAAACGAACAAACCAAAAAGAATATTAAGAAAGCAATAGCCGAGCAGCATTATGTCATCCAACTATAACGAGGAAATTAATAAGAATAACCAAAATGTGTCTAATTGGGCAAAGAGGAATGAAAGAAGGCTGGTGAACTTCATGACAAGTGAATTATCATTTGAAGATATATAATTGACTGGCCAGCTTGCCACGGCCAACTCGCTGCAAGACAATTCAACAAATACAAAAGTTAAATTCATTTCGAAAGAACCGTGGCCAATAATAATAAAATAAAGGCAATCCAGAAAGACAAGAGTTACAGTCATTCCAAGGAAATGTGGTCACCGATTATAAAAGTAACTCATTGAAATGATAAAGTGTAAAATTGTCCCGCAGCGAGTTGGCTATGGCAAGTTGGCTATGGTGAGTTATCCCATTTCATGTTAAAAAACTTTTTGGAAGCCTTGCAACATATCATACTGGAAAAGAGATTTGGACATAGTAGTGCAGTAGTGCATTTTAATGGAATCTCAAGCATTTAAGTCACAATGATTTCCAAATTAGGAATAGCTCTATACTTAGCCTCATTTGAAATCAAGACAATTTATTATTTGCCACATGATAAACATTGGTTTTGAAAACAACTTTCTTTTTATCTCCTCTTCTTTCCTTCATTCTCCAATGTAACTTCAAGATGCTCTGGTGACTGAGATGGTATTCAGCAGTTTCTGACTCAGTTCTGGAGAAACGGTAGCGGAAATTTTGAGTAGTTCAGAGAACTGGTAAATTCTAACCGGTAAATGGCCACACCCTCCCTGCCTCCTGAGTCCCAGCTGATCGGGAGGGAATGGGGATTTTGCAGTATCCTTCCCCTTCCATGCCCTTGAAGCCATGCCCACCAAGCCACGCCCACAGAACCAGTAGTAACATTTTTTTTATCCCATCACTGTCTGGCAGAAATTTCAAAGGTATGGGGAGGATTGCAGAGGGAAGATTTTTATGTTCATGAAAACATAGAATCGGATTTCAGACCGAGAGAACATCAAAGTACATTGGCTCTACATGATTTGGAAGATTCTCTGATCCTGAAAGATCCTAGAGCCAAGCAAGTTTAGGAACAATAATGCAAGAATGGTAACTGATCTGCTCAAAGTTGCTAAAATGGCAATGGCTTCCTGTGTTGTGCTGCAATTCCAAAACCCAATCTATTTTGTTGAAATTGCTCAATGATCCACTGATGATTGCTTACATAATGGAATTTGGGAGCTGACAGTAGACAATTAAAAAGAGAGACTTACATGATTTGGTGCCTGGTCTAGAGCTGGCCTTAGACGGTATTGTAAACACATCTCCGGTTTGCTGAGATACCAGTCGTATTTCTGATCCAATAAACAACGAACTTCACTTAGTTATCCAGAAATAAGTTACTGTATATTATAGGGAAAGTTACTAAGACTTAAGTGTCAGCATCATAGGACTTACCATACTTCATTGTTTAAAGACCAATTTGTATGGGGCACTTTGTATATATCATTAGAAACAGAGTCAAGAGTGGTGCGGTGGCCTAGAGGTGGAGTTCTCACCTCACAATCAGGAGGCTGTGAGTTCAATTCTAGGTAGAGGCAGATATTTCTCTCTCTGGGCACACTGAGAATATAACCGCTGTACAAAACTCTGCACTGGCGACAGGAAGGGCATTTACGCCCCTGTCTATCTCTCTCTCTCACACACACACACGCATAGTCATACAAACATAAATTCCGAATAAACAACCTGGTGCCTCTGAGTATCACCATACCAACAGATTTTTTAAAAATTGACCTGCAAGAAGTATTAACTTCAACCTAGGATAGGTTTATGCTCCAGGTATTAAACTCCAAAGAAACCAAGCATCAATGAAGTTGGCTCTTTCAAAAGGAACAATCTACAATAAGGATAGGTCTGTATTCTGCTTCAGAAGCTGCCCTCACCCCAACATGAATTTTAAAACTGTAAAAAGAAGGAAGCATTACATTCTAGGAAATAAAACAAAAGAGTCTTACTGTAAATTTCTTCAGAGTCCTCCGAGCCTGAAGATGCAAACGACGGTCCAGACATCCTGAGGATGTTCTAACAAGAAGGCTGACTTGGTGAACAGATGTCCTGAGATGCAACACTGAATCTTGGCCTATGAAGAGATATGTATAAGGAATCCTTTGTTAAATGTGATTTTATTCATTGATCAACTAAACCTTAACAACATAGAAACTCTTTTACAACTGCTAAAATTTGGGCCAGAAATTGAAACTATAATGAAAAAGATTTTGAAGAACCCTCCTAATAGCTAAAATTGAGACGGGGGCAAACAGTTGCAAATGATGGTGGGCTTTGATTCACTGGACATCCATTTTGTTCTTGAGAGACAGGTTCAGTTGAATGATTTGTAACTCCCCTTTAACATTAACATTCTACAATTACATGACATGTAGAAGAAAGGAATTTTGTGCAGGTTCAGTTTTTTCCACCATAGGAAAACCTGAATTGCCCCCGATCTTTGTATCACTATTGCCATATCCTATTAAATCCAAAGAATTTTTTTCACAGAAAGGATGACATGTTTTTTCCCCATTTTTAAGCAAAAACAAAATAAAAAAGGGAAACGTGTGCATAAAATAGGCATGGGGTCGAATAAAATGGTGCTAATCTAAACAAAAGATCTGTAGAAATCACCACCATAATTTTAAATGAGTCGCTTGCTTTAAAGGGGTCTGGAAATCTGCACCTGGAAATTGTTTCCCAATAGTTAACGCTCATTCAGCTATGACATGCAAAATAGAGGGAAGGATCACTACAACCTTAATGGCTACCAATTCTATGAGGTGTTTTCTCAGTGGTTCAGGTTGAAGCAGTTATTTTCAAGAAAACGATTTCACCTCATACACACTCATTTCAGTAGCTCCTAACAAATTAACTTGATATACTGTAAAGTACATCAATAGATGACTTGGTGTGATGGCTTAGTGCTTAAAGACGCTGAGTGACAGCCCAGGTTCAAGACCTTAGTCCAGGTTTGAGACCTCTACCGCACAATGGGTAGAGTTCCCGTTCCTGCCCCAGCTTCTGCCCACCTAGCATTTGAAAGCATGCAAACGGGAGTAGATAAATAAATACCACTTCAGTGGGAAGGTAACAGCATTCTCTGCACCTTTAGCATATAGCAGTGGTTCCCAAACTTGGCAACTTTAAGACTTGTGGACTTCAACTCCCAGAGTTCTCCAGCCAGAAGAGCTAGCTGGAGAATTCTGGGAGTTGAAGTCCACAAGTCTTAAAGTTGCCAAGTTTGGGAACCACTGGCATATAGCCATGTTGGCCATATGACCATGGAAAATGTCTTTGGATAATACTGGATCCCTCAGTTAAGAGACAGAGATGAGCACCATAGCCTAAAGACGGACAGGGAAACCTTTACCTTTTCCCTGTAGAGACAGTAGCCCTTGATCAACCTTATCTCAGCCTAGAAGTTAAGCAGGGTTGGGCTTGTCTGATACTTGGAGAAGAAACCACCAGGAAAATCTAAGGTTGTAGGCTAGACTGGGAAGTTGAGAAAAAAGATCCTGCAAGAAAAAGATGGCAAACAATTCCATGCTGATGCATAGAAAACTGCATGGCTGTGTCCATGAAGTTACCTTGATTCAAAGGCTTGACTTTGGCACAAGTATTTAGAAAACTCCTCTCTGCTTGGTGAAATGGTTTTTGAAGCCCTAAAAGTCTCAGTATTGTATTCACTCATTTTAGAAGTAGCAGGTCTCATCTCTCAGAATTAGCTAAACTACTGGCAGTCCTTGTCTTACACCCATTCATTGAGCAGCTGTTCAAAGTTACAACTGCATTGAAAAATGGGACTTATGACCAGTCCTTGCACTAATCACTATTGCAGCATTCCCGTGATCACGTGATCAAAATTTGGGAACACTTGGCAACAAGCGTGTATTTATTCTTGAACCCTGGTGACTGAGGGTCGACTCAGCCTTCCCTCTTTCCGAGGTCAGTAAAACAAGGAGCCAGATTGTTGTGGAGGGGGGAATATGCAAATCACGCTTATATCATAAACTATCAGAGTCTGCAGTAAAATGCTATGGAGTGGTATATAAGCCTAAATACTCTGGTTGCAGTGTGCTGGGATTTTGTGATCCCCATTTCCAACCTTCTCAAGGGGCTTCCAACAAGTGAAGTCTACGGGGTAAACCAGATTTGCTCAATAGCCATCTGATTTTCTTAACAACCGCAACGATTCAGTTAACAATCATGGCAAAAATCATCATCATCATCATCATCATCATCATCATCATCAAAAAATCAGACACGATTCATTTAACAACTGCTTTCCTTAGCAATGGGAATTCTAGCCCCCTGTTGTGGCCGTATGTCATGAACTCCATTTTACCAAGAGAATGAAAAGGTTCAAAGCGTCTCATCATCGTGATGGGTAAGAAAGCAAATTGACAGCGGCCTTTGAAAGGGAATGGGGAGGAAACCACCCTAATAATTCCAATGTCAATTCCATTTGAAGCTGAAGCCTATAAAAAAACATTTTTTTAAAAAAACTTGAAGTCTGCCCTTATTGCAAAAGCTGGGGCAGGATTACTGTTTAACAGCCGGTTTAATATTATTATTAAATAATTGTTCGGGAACAACCTCAGGCTACCATCCTCTTTCTCTCTCTCCCAGAAAAGGTTACACACGGAAAACCAAACTACAAAAAAAGGGTGCTTGAACATTGCATTTGAAAGCACAACTATATAAATCAACTAGGGAGAAAAGGGGGGGGGTAGGAGAGGAGAATGTAGTAAAAAATTTTTTAAAAATACCTCCTGATAGAACTAGAAGATGAATTACCACAGATGGCAAATATGTTTGCTGGGTAAGTTCACTCCAGAGACATAAGACATTAATTTCAATATTGAGATCCCCCCCCCCCCCCGTAGATTTTTTCCCCCTGCTTTTCGGCGACCCTTTTCATCCACGCTGGAAGTTCAAGAAAAGCAAATCGCGCTCAGCCTGAATTCTCTCCCGATAGGAAATTAAAAGACAAAAGAAAAAAAGAAAGGTATGCCTCTCTATAGAAGTAAAGCACAATTCAGTGATTGAAGTTGTTTTCCGATCCCACGCTGCTCTTTTAATTGCTTCTGCGCGGCGAACATCCGTGCCGGAGGTTTTGCGAGTCCGTTCGGCCAATTTAACTCAAGAGCCGCAGCGCTTTCGGACAAGAGGCAGGTTCCAGCGTCCTCGACATTCCGCCTCTTCCATTGTTCTCCGTTCTTGTTTACGTTGCCGAGGCAACCATTTTCTCCTGTTGCCAGGAGGTGCTGACGTCATAATGAAAAGAAGCGCTGGGGGGGATGCGACGGGGACAGAGAGATTGCAACGAGCTGGAATCGATCGCTTTACGTCCAAACCAGAATCAGAATAGAGCTGGAAGGGACCTTCGAGGTCTTCTAGTCCAACCCCTCCCCCTGCTCAAGCAGGAGACCCTACCGCTTCACACAAGTGACTGTCCAGTCTCTTTTTAAAAGCCTCCACTGGTGAAGCACCCAGAAGTTCTAACAATCTGGAACGAAGCACCCACAAATTCTAACAATCTGGAAACTAAATAAAACAAGGTAGTAATGGAAGAATTCGTGATCAGTCATTGGAGAATATCGTAAAAAGCAAGACAATTATATCCTTAATTCATAAAACATGAATTGCTGCAGGAGAGAGATGGCCAGCAGATATAGAGATTACAGATTAACAGAGTTGGAAGGGACCTTATAAGTCAACCCCTCCCCTCCATCCAAGCAGACCCTATACCATTTTTGACAGATGGCACTCCAATCTCTTCTTGAAAGCTTCCAGTGATGAAGCTCCCACAACTTCCAAAAGTAACTTCAGTTCCATTGGTTGATTGTTCTCACTGTCAGAAAATTTCTCCTTATTTCCAGGTTGAATCTTTCCTTGGTCAGTTTCCATCCATCATTCCTTATCTGGCCTTCAGGTGCTTTGGAAAATAGCTTGATTTCCTCCTTTCTGTGGCAGCTTCTCAAATATTGGAACACTGCTATCATGTCTCCCCTGGTTCTTCTCTTCACTAGACAAGCCTCGCCCAGTTCCTGCAACCATTCTTCATATGTTTTAGCCTCCAGTCCCCTAATCATCTGGGTTGCTCTTCTCTGCACTCTTTCTAAAGTCTCATCATCTTTTTTTATAGTGTGGTGACCAAAACTGGATGCACAACTCTAAGTGTGGTCTTAGTAGGGCTTTATAGAGTAGTACCTTACTTGATCTTGATTGTATCCTTCTGTTAATGCAATTTAGGATTGCATTGGCTTTTTTTGGCTGCAGCTGTCAACGTCCAGAGACAGTGAAGGGGGCTCAGTTTGAGGCACAAGACAGGCTGCCATCCAGCAAAACCCATCCGAATTAATCAGGCCTTCCTGACCACATTTTGAAGTAAATGAAGCACTGCATTTTACGTTTGAAGAGTTCCCATCACAACAATGCTAATAACATAAGTTGGGACACCTAAAACAGTTAAGTTCAGAATCTAAAATTACTTTGCTTGCCATTATGCCCTTAACAGTTCTTTAATCTGGAGCCATCAGCAGTGTTGCAATAGGGCTGAGCACCTTCTCCTAGAAAGCATGTTTTTGAAATAAGGTAGTCCACCACAACTGAGCCATAAATTTCTGTTAACTGTGACATTTGTTAAGTGAGTTTTGCCCCATTTTACAACCTGTCTTGCCACCATTGTTAAGTGAATGACTGCAGTTTATAAATTAGTAACCCAGCTGTTAAGTGAATCTGGCTTCCCCATTGACTTTGCTTGTCAGGAGGTTGCAAAAAAAGATCCCATGACCTCGGGACACAGCAACCGTCATAAATATGAACCAGTTGCCAAGCACCTGAAATCTGATTTTAGGGATGCAGCAAAGGTTGCAACTGAAAAAACGGCCGTAAGTCACATGTTTCAGTGCCGTTGCAACTTTGAATGGTCACTAAAGGAACTGTCATAAGTCGAGGACTACTTCTTATTTATTAGATGATTTATTTCAACATTGAGATTAGGCATTATTTATAATGTTTGATTATGCTTATTCTCTTACACAAACACACACATTTATTTATGTGTGCAAAACACTCTTTTCCCTTAGTGCCAATCATTCCAGTGTTGGAGTCAGTAAGAAGCACTTAATGAAGCAAAGCAAGAAAGAATGAAAATGTCAGAGGGGGAAACAAAATAAACAGTAACATGCCAAACATCTGTTTGGCTGGAGAAAACCCCACAGTGTTCATCAAGAAGAGATAAATAGATTCATCCAAGTGTATGTCTTTTGTCATAAATTAGAATTTCCAGAGCAGAAGTTCAAATTATACACACAGAGAGACAGTGTGTGTGTGTGTGTGTGTGTGTGTGTGTGTGTGTGTGTGTGTGTGTGTGTGTGCGCAGGAGACACAGATGTTGAACACGGTCTAAGCATCACTTTTCCCACCCGGAACTTAAGAAAAAAAAACCTCTACTTTTTGCTACATAGTTAAATGAAATTCATTTGACAGATGCAAATACTTTTACCAGCTCATGCAATAAACCTAATTACAGGCAATCTGTACCATATAAGGAATGACAACAAAATACCAGCAAAGTAACTGCAAACAAACATAATTGCTGAGCAGGGATTTCTGGGAGATGAATTCTACACATTTTAAAGTTGCCAAGGTTGAAAACACTGCTCTAATAACAGAGTGAGAAAAACATTAGCATATCATTTCCAGGCTTTTGATGTATGATGCAGAGCAGGGAGAAACGAAAGTGAAGAGCTATAGAAGTACATAACTGATGGAAACCTACCAGGGAGAAAAGGGTGAAAGTGAGCAGGTAACTCTTAGAGTTGCCAGGCCTCTTGATTTCCCTACATCCGGCATGAGATTGGACTTGATGAAGTGCATGGGTGTTCATTCCACTTGATAATGACTTGGGGGTCAGACCACCCCCATACTTTGCTAACACAAGATGTATTTAAATTAGGCAGTCACTTGGCTGTCTAGGTTAAGGGTGCAAAATCCCTTGTCTTGCTTAGTTCTTAGAGTTTAGAGCTGTTCGGTTAATTTTCCACAGTATGGTTAAGCAAAATTCATTTGACAGAAGTTAATAGGTTCATCAGCTCACATGACAGACCTTAATTACAGGCTATGTACTACATTTATGAGGAATGACAGGTGCCTTTGGCAGAGCTGGTCCACTTCCCATCTGTCTTTCTAAGGATGGTGCCTCTTACGTACTGCCAAAGGCTGAATGGGAAGATGCCCCATTTTTTGCAAGTATCCTTAATTTGAATGTTCCTATTCACTAGCCATGAAAAACCACAGATTTTCACTCCTGGTCTAAGTGATCAACAGCACAGCAATGTATCCCATGTTGTTAATCATACCTTATTTTGCATCTGCAGCTGCAACCATTAGACATAGTTGCCTTAATGTTATGGCTTCATACAGACATGGGTGCACATTCTCATATATGTGGCTGATTGCAAAGATCATAGGAGATGTATGAAGGCAATTTGAAAAGGAATGTAAGTATATTTGACTGAATGACCATGCTTAATGATTGGAATCTCATGGCACTGAATTCACTTATTTTAGCTATTAGAATAGAATAGAATAGAATAACAGAGTTGGAAGGGACCTTGGAGGTCTTCTAGTCCAACCCCCTGCCTAGGCAGAAAGGCCTACACCCAGGGCCGGATTTAGATGAAAAGAGGTCCTAGGCTATTCCACTTATGAGGCCCTTTCACCTCCCATTTTTAAGTTTAAGTTTTACATGAGAGACAATAAAATACATCATTACTGTGATATATCAATATATATCAATATATATAGCTGGCCTCCCGACGGAGGGCGGCTCTGCTCTGCGGCAAAGGCAGCGAGGCCAGCCGCCTCCCCTGCTGCGCTCAGCTGCCCGGCTCGGCCCCCTCACCCTCACCTGCCTGGTCGCTGGTAGGCTCCGTGTCGACAGAGTGGCTACTGGGAGCGGCCGCGCCTCTCGCCCGACCGCCGGTGCCGGGAACGTGGGCGGGCTCCCCAACTGCTGCGGCGCTGGAACAATCTTAACCAATACATTTTTATGTTTGTTTATTAGTCATATGCATAGAATTTCTCCTTATTTTCGGTTCAGTGTTTTAGTGTTCACTGTTTTTAGAATAGTGTAATTTTAATTTTGCTAACAATTTGAATGTAGGCCCCTCTTGATCTTGAGGCCCTAGGCTGAACCCTAGGTTAGCCTATAGGAAAATCCGGCCCTGCCTACATCACTTCAGACAAATGTTTATCCAATCTCTTAAAAACTTCCAGTGTTGGAGCATTCACAACCTCTGGAGGAAAGTTGTTCCACTGATTAATTGTTCTAACTGTCAGGAAACTTCTCTTCAGTTCTAAGTTGCTTCTCTCCTTGATTAGTTTCCACCCATTGCTTCTTTTCCTGCCCTCATGTGCTTTGGAGAATAGCTTGACTCCCTCTTCTTTGTGGCAACCCCTGAGATATTGGAACACTGCTATCATGTCTCCCCTAGTCCTTCTTTTCATTAAGCTAGACATACCCAGTTCCTGCAACTGTTCTTCGTATGTTTTAGCCTTCAATCCCCTAATCATCTTTGTTGCTCTTCTCTGCACTCTTTCTAGAGTCTCAACATCTTTTTTACATTGTGGCAACCAAAACTGAATGCCGTATTCAAGTATTCCAAGTATGGCCTTTCCAAGGCATTATAAAGTAGTATTAATACTTCACGTGATCTTGATTCTATCTCTCTGTTTATGCAGCCTAGAACTATGCTGGCTTTTTTGGCAGCTGCTGCACACTGCTGGCTCATATTTAAATGGTTGTCCACTAGGATTCCAAGATCCCTTTCGCAATTACTACTGTTGAGCAAGATACCACCTATACTGTACCTGTGCATTTTGTTTTTGTTGCCTAAATGTAGAACCTTACTTTTTTCATCATTGAATTTCATTTTATTAGATAATGCCCAATGCTCAAGTTTGTCAAGATCCTTCTGTATCTTGAGCCTATCTTCTGGAGTATTGGCTAGTCCTGCCAGCTTGGTGTCATCTGCAAATTTGACGAGTTCCCCATTTATTCCCTCATCCAAATCATTGATGAAGATGTTGAAGAGTACTGGGCCCAAAACAGAGCCTTGGGGTACTCCACTGCATACTTCCCTCCATGTAGATGCAGTTCCATTGCGGACTACACCTTGACAATGGTTGGTCAGCCAGTTATGAATCTATCTGGTGGTGATGCTGTCCAACCCACATTTTTCTTGATTTTTTAAAATTATTAGCTATTATTTTTATGCAAGTGAGCGCATGCCTCTCTTTAAAGTTCAATACGGAGGCCAAATTATTCTTTAAAAAAAAACATTTTTGCATCTATTTATAAAATGGCCTGTGGCAGTTCAGTTAAAATCCATGAAGTGACTTTCAGGGGCTAAATCATATCTATATTGTTAAGTCTAATTTTGCCCCAATTACATATTAAGGTACTATAGGAAGTTAGTACCCACCCCCCTTCTTAGAAGAATGAAATATTTAAAAAGGCAGAATATTATATTTCCCTGGATGAGAAAAGGTGACAAACAGCTCCCTGCCCCCCAACTTCAGCTCCAGGGTGATGGGATTAAGACATGGCCCACAGGACATGATAGGATTAGCCCTCTACCCATCTCACCACATGGCACCTGGGAAGATTACATCACCTAGCAAGGCTCAACCAAGCCTGGGACTTAGGACAGCCTATAGACGTGATGGCAAACCTGTGGCACGTGGGGTCATTTGTTTGTGGACGCAAGGTATTGCCCTGTTAACAATGGACCGGTTTTTCACCCTCCCCAGGCTCCAGAGGCTTTCTAGGAGCCTGGGTAGGGTGAAAACAGCCTCCCTTGCCCCCCCCCCCTGAGACCCTCCGGAGGCTTCCCTGAAGCCTCTGGAGCACAAAAAACGGCCCTACAGGCAAACTGGAAGTCACTTCCAGGCTGCTGGTAGGGCCGTTTTTTGCCCTCCGGAGCCTTGGGAAGACTTCTGAAGCCTCCGGAGGGTCTCTGGGGAGGGCAGAGGGGAAGGCTGTTGTTGCCCTCCCCAGGCTCCTAGAAAGCCTCTGGAGCCTGAGGAGGGTGAAAAAACCATCCATTGCATGCCAAAAGTGTGTGTGTGGGGTGTCAAGCGCACAACATTATGGGCGTGGGCACACCCATGCAAGACCCTCCCCTGCGCTCCCACTGCTTTTGGCATGCAATGGGAAAAAGGTTATCCATCACTGGCCTACAGAGTTGCCCCTGCATGGACCTATGGGAGTCTGACAAATGTTGGAAGAAATGTCCTTCTGGGTTCAGTTCCAAGTAGGGAAAAAGACATTGGATTCATGGAAGCTGCTTGGAAAGAAGGTTTTAATGGACAGGGCCACATGCTTTGAGATCCTGGGGAAAAGGGGGATCACATGCCTCAAAGTTGTTCAAAAAGAAAAAAGGGCCGAGATGCTGAGAGTCCCTGGGTTTTATGCCCTCTCTGGGCTTCACCTTAATGAGCTTCCTGTTCCTGTGTAAGAAATGTATTCTGATTGGTTGCCAAACTCCCAGGGGGCAGGGGGTGTCTTACTTTGTAGGCTGTCTGTGTCCCAGGCTTCCTGGAGGCTTTGATGGCTGATGTGATCTTCCCAGGTGCCATGTGGTGAGATGGGTAGAGGGTTAATCCTACCTTTGTTGAATCTTGGGTGAGGGCATTTCCTTATGAATCAGTGGTGGGTTCTGGATCCCGTTCCAACTGGTACAGGCCTGGCGGCATCCACATGGACACGTGCAGAGCACGTGCATGTGACTTAGCACCTCTGCGAGCCTGCTCCAGCTGCTCAGCGAAGTGTCGCGCAGTGCATGTGCGTGGAAGCACCGAAGACTTTAAAGACCAGTAAGGAGCTCGGGCGGGCGGTTGGGCCCTCCAGAGCACCGTACCGGAACAATATCGGGGCATACCGCCTGCAACCCACCACTGCTATGAATAGACATAGCTATCTCTTTATCTCTTTAGGAACCTCTGCTGTGGGCTATTGAGGAAGGTGGAGGCTATTAAGAGTGAGCCTGCTTCCTGCCTAAAAAACCATGTTTCTTTACTTCTCATCTAGGGAAATTATAACACTCTGCCTTTTCAATATTTCCTAGGATATTTCATTTTTCTAGGAGATGGGTGGGTGCTAACCTCCTTCACAACAATCAGAATACAAGCTCAAATTCAAAAGCCCAGAGAGGGTATAAAACTCAGCATCTCTTCCCTTTTTTCTTCTTCACCCAACATCTTCAAGGCATGTGGTCCTGTCCACCATTAAAACCATCTTTCCAATCAGACTTCATGTTTCCAGTGTCTTTCTCTCCACTTGGAGCTGAACCCAGAAGGACATTTCTTCCAACAGTAGCAAGAAGCAAGAAAATGACCATTTCATAAAATCAGGAAAATCGGCTGTGATTATTAGAGATTCTATTGGGTCCAAGAAAGGCTCAGAAAATGTGTTACAGTTACCATATTATTTTTGCCCTTGCATTTGATCCTCTAGACTCATTTTCATTCTACATCCTTAAAATGTGAGCAGCAGTATTGTAGGAAGTTATCACCCAGCCCTCTCCCAGAAAAATGAAATATCCTAGGAAATATTGAAAAGGCAGAATATTTCTCTGGATGTGAAAAGAAAGAAACATGTTTTAAAAGACAGAATAGCTGCCTGTAGCTTCCTGCCCATCCCCACTTTGTCAATGGGCCATTGAGAAGGCCAAGCTAGTCTATTTACATAATAAAGACTTCTCCACTTCAGCTACAGGAAAGCATGATAATATTGGCCCCAACTGACCACATGGCATCTGAGAACTCAACCAAACCTGGATTCAAAACACAACCCAGAGAGTTGCCCTTCCATGGCCCCATGGAGTCTGACAACCAATCAGAATACATTTCTTACACAGGAACAGGAAACAGAGAGGTGGGACTGAATAGGTAATAAAAAGCCTAGCAAGCCCCTTCCTCAGCCCTTCTCTTCTTCTCCACCAACATTGAAGCATGTGATCACCTTTTCTGTTCAGGACTCAAGCCAAGTGGCCCTGTCCAACAATAAACCATCTTTCCAAGCAGCCTCCATGTCTCCAGTGTCTTTTTCCCCACTTGGAGCTGAACCCAGAAGGACATTTATTTCATCAGTATGATGCAAGAAGGGCTTCTCATTGCAACTGTTTTGTTATGAAAACGTCTAGTAATGGTTTCAGAGAAAATTTTCCACCCTTAAGACATGCATTACCCAAAACTGCCACAGGATGTCGTTCCACATTGGGATTTATTTTCTTTCTAGGACCAAACAGATAAAACATTTTTAACCCTTGGTGTTTTGTTTTTCTCCTTGTGTGCATGCATGCCACAGAATTTATGGCCAGGATTCTTAGGTACCTTTTCAATTATGCACGTGCAAGTGAAAGTGAGAAGCTGTTTTACAGCCGATAATTTCTTCTACTTTAAGGTGACCAGATTTTCAGATTGGTAAAGAGGGACACCTTTGACCCAGGGGGAGGGGGGGTGTTGATTAAAAATTTTATACGGAGCAACAAAAATTTTCATACAATGCAAAAATAGTATTGTATTTTTTTTATTTCAACATAACTACAATTTACAAATATAAATTGTAACTGTTGCCAAACATCACAATTTTGATCACGTGACCATGAGGATGCTGCAATGGTCGCTAAGTGTGAAAATGGTCGCTAAGTGTGAAAAATAGTCATCGGTCACTTTTTTCAATGCCATTGTAACTTTGGTCACTATACCACCTTTCTTGCCACAGTTCTTAAGTGAATAACTGCAGCTGATAAGTTTTGTAACATAAGTGAATCTGGTTTCCCCATTTGACTTTGTCAAAAGGTGATTATATGACCCCAGGACACTGAAACCATCATAAATACGAATCTGCTGCCAAACATCAAAATTTTGATCGCGTGACCATGAGGATGCTGCAACGGTTGCTAAGTGTGAAAATGGTCACTAAGTGTGAAAAATGTTCATCAGTCACTTTTTTCAATGCCATTGTAACTTTGGTCACTAAGCCCATTATACCACCTTTCTTGCCACAGTTCTTAAGTGAATAACTGCAGCTGGTATTTTGTATTTTGGATAGAATCTTTTTTTAAATAGTCTAAGACAATTTAAAAAAAGAATCCACACAGAATTTTAAAAAATCCTATAAACAATAAATAAAATATTATTTTAAAATACATTAAAAAAATAAAAGAAAAAAACCCAGCTCACTTACCAGCAGGCTTGCACTCCAAGTGTATCCAGAATGATGTAGATGTTAATACAAAGAACTGAGCAAATTGAAATGGTGAAATTAATCAGGGAAATATTTTTCAAAGAAACTTTGCAACCATTTTTTCTACACGAGCAGACCTCCAACCTCTGTGCCCCTCCCCTCCGGAAAATCCAGGAAGTAACACTTGCGACCTCTCTAGCCAAGTGTTTCCTGAAGCTCTATGTGGTACTTGGTCATTTTTTCTTATAAAATGAAGTAAAAGGGGCGTGTGGGGGGTCCATTTTGTTGCTTTAACATTTTAATATCTTCAATGAAAGTACTGAGACAGAGAGAGAGAGGTTAGACAGGGTGTCTTTTGTCTTGCCCCGGTTAGGATTTCTTAAGCAAATCCACTGGGCTTTCAACATGAAGCCAGAAAATCGGGACTTTTTAAAAATGGCCCAGGACATGGGACAAATTGCTATAAAGTGTGATTGTCCTGCTGAAATCGGGACGTCTGGTCACCTTACTCTACTTCCTGCTCTGTTGCTTTATAGAAGTCTCCCTAGTTTGCTCTCTCTTACTACTCTAAGCTCCCTCTGACCAGAATCTAACTCAGTGGTCCTAGTGGGTAACTTTAATTGCTCCCCTTTTCCCTTTGCAGCTTGTGTCTTCCTAAAATATAGTTCAAGGGTAATAAGGCCCTACCAGATTAATCATGGGATTATAGGAAGGAAGGAAGAAATGTTAAAAATTGCTTCTTTCTTGTGCTGGGGTGATCTTATGTAATAGGATAGAATGAACTGGAAGGGACCTTGGAGGTCTTCTAGTCCAGCCTTATGCTCAAGCAGGAGATCCTATACCATTTCAGATAAGTGACTGTCTAGTCTCTTCTTAAAAACCTCCAGTATGGAGCACCCACAATTTATGAAGGCAAGCTGTTCCCTTGGTTAATTCTCCTCACTGTTAGGAAGTTTCACCTTAATTTGCTTCTCTCTTTGATTAGCTCCAACCATTGTTTCTTGTTCTGGTTGGTTCTTCTGTTAACAAATGGAAGATGCACATTTGTCATTGTAAGGAAGGTTGGGTTTTAAGTTTCTGTTGTATGTTCAGTAAATATATAGAGTCAGGTAAATAAATTGGATGGTTTCTGATTCAACCATATATTGAACAGATCCATTGAAACTAATGGGACTTAAAAATGAAGAGATCTCGGTAAGTGCATATGACAAGAGAATTCCCCCCTTTGAGCTAATGAAGTGAGATAAAAATATTAGAAGAGTTAAATAGTACTTGCACATTACATTACATTCAAGTATGACTGTTTCTAAATTGTTCATCCTCAGCACTTTGAATTACCTCCAATTTTCAGAGTTCTGACCTTCAAGGAATAGTGATTTAAAAGGAACTGGATTCCTTCCATCCTAACACATTACAAAGTGGAGGGGAGGGGAGGAAGGAAGGAAGGAAGAGAAGGAAAGAAAGAAGGAAAGAAAAAGAAATGAAGGAAGGAAGAAAAGAAAGAAAGGTATCAACAACAAGCAGGAAGCACTTTGATTATGCCCAAAATGCCCCCTTCCAAAACAAATCTGAACCTAGTCCCCCTCTGCCCACTTTGGTGACCTCACTGCTTTGTCAATTGTGGTCCTTGGCTGTCCATTAAATAAAACTGCAGCCAAAGGCCACATGTGTGAGAAATTTGAAAATTGCACCACGGAACAGATCTGGAGAGTATTAAATTGCTGAAGTCTTATCTACCTTACAACAATTTCACCTTTTCTTGTTCTTTAGCTCCTTCTTTTCCAAATGGCATTTTCGGCTGAAAATGACCATTATTAAACTGTACAAGTGAACTTTGCAAAATTCATTTTTTTTCCAGCCATATTCCTTGGGAGTTAAAATAAGCAGGGAGCAAACTAAGCTGAAAAGGCTACCAACTGCACTCATCTAAACTTAGGTGTCCACTCTGGAGGTTACTTGGAGCTCTTTCATTCCTATGAGGTTCAAGCCAGGTCAAGCTAATTTGAGCTATAAGTTAATTTATTGAAAAGTGCATACCTATAAGGGCAAGGCTGCCACAGAATGCCACAGCACTTTTATTTACTGCTGTAGAAAGTTCCTTCCTTCGGACAGAGCAGTAGATATAGGCTGGTCAGAGCCATATACTAAGAGTGTAAATTTTCAAATGTTCTATGCATCTGTCTTGGTAGGCCTCAGAGTATCAGCCTCAATGCTTTGGAAGGCTACAGATTGGCCCACAAGATGGATTAGAACACAGCTGCTCTTGCTATTATTATTCTCACGGTTGCAAATGGCAAGACCAGTTCTGCTATAAGACCCAGCATCCCTAGAAGAAAAAGACAGAAGTCATCTACAACACACAGTGTAATGATTGCAACAGCTACTATGTAAGATAAGCAGTCAGAAAACTGGCAGAACATGTCCATGAGCACCAACTAGCAATCAGAAGACATGATGAAAACTCTTTAATTTCACAACCTATGGACAGACTTAAACATAGTTTCAGTTGGGAAACTGTGACCATCCTAGACCAAACCAATAATCTATGGACATAAATCCTCTTATAATAAAGTCAGATTCCTATTTGAATTAATAGGATGAGTTGATTGTCAAACAATGTGAAAATCAGAAACTTCCCAGACATTGTTTCAAGGACACATTCATTGACAAGTTATAATTATTGCAAGAACTAGAAAGGCCATTCAAAAAAAAATCCATAAAATGTTACATTATACATGTATTTGTGTGCATGTTTAATATTTATATATTATACTTATGGAATGCAAGCCATATTTATAGTAGAAACAAGATTAACTTTTCACATCTCTTCTCTTCCTTGTGAAGTGTGACAGGCTGAGAGCCCCATGCTTCTAGGCAGAAGGAATGGTTGATAATTTTGCATTTGCTACTATAATGCACCAATCTGGTTTCAGAACATTTGCTTCTGACTATACTGCTTCTGGCCCTAAAGGCCATTAATTCAAGATTAAATGCCCAGGACCACCAGTAAAGCAGCAAGCAGAGCAGAGCATCTCAAGGTTAGAATTCAGATGTTTTTGGAAGGTGTGAATGCTAGGAAGAAAGGAATATATAATCTTCCAATGTGCTGACCTGTGACTAATTCCTAAAAAGTAGAAATAAAAGCTGCAGGCTGGCTGTGTTGATATAAATCTTGATTATTAAATTAACCCATCTTCCAAGCTCATTCAGAACTTTAAAGCCTACAGTAACCAAACAGATAACACTCCATACTACATCACAACATGCTATGTTCACACATGCAAGTCACAAACACCATAATTAAGCCTAATATTTTGTGCTAATGCGACCTCTAGCTTTCCCCTCTGTTAAATGTGTTGTATGTAATTCTTATGTGTTAAATATCAGGCAGAAGATAGAATAATACAAAGGATCTTGGAAGTCATCTGTTCCAACCCTCTGCTCAAGCAGGAAACCCTATACAGTTTCAGACAAATGATTGTCCAATGTTTGCTTAAAAACCTGCAGTGTTTAAACATCCATCCATTCATTCTGGAAGCAAGTTATTCCACTCATTGTTCTCACTGTCAGGAAATTTCTCCTTAGTTCTAGGTTGCTTCTCTCTTTGAGTAATTTCCACCCATTGCTTCTTGTCCTGCCTTCAGGTACCTTGGAGAGTAGTTTGACTCCCTCTTCTTTGTGGCAACCCCTGAGGTATTGGAACACTGCTATCATGTCTCCCTTAGTCCTTCTTTTCATTAAACTAGACATACCCATGTTGTATATACTGTAGCCATGTAGAAAGAGGTGCTGCAAAGCTCCATTTCAAAATGGCCATTTAGGGAGAACAAGGAGAAAAATAGCTGAATATATGATTTTTTCCCCCCCAGGAACACTCCCAGTTACAATTATTCAGCCCCAGTTGTCCAAGTGTCTGCAGATAATAATACATTTGCATATTGATGCAGTATGCTGCTAATTTCTTTTTACAAATCAAGTAGCTATTAAGAGACCTAGAACCTGATCAGACCATGTTTTCTCAGATTATTTGGAAATTCCAATGACCCAAAATAAAAGTTTCGGCTTTCTTTCTCTGGGAGTTCTAAGCTCTCTGCTTTGATTCCAATCAACACTCAACCTGGAAGGATCCAGCTCAATGATCGATCATTTTATCTCTCCAAGGTCACACCTTCACAGAATTCCATGAACCAGCATGTCAGCAAATCCTGGAGGCTGTTTTGCAGTTAAAAGGCCACTTGTGTCAATATTGCATCTCGTTGCTTTCCCAGAGCTTTCTCATCATACTGCTTGTACCACAGGTCAGTGCCCTGCATAGTGATAAGATTAATTGTTATTAGGGATGACCTCTTTAATATATGGGGTGATAACATAGAGGGCATCTTCTTTTTCTTCTTCCAAATCTAGAAGGGTCCTAAAATAACCCCATTCAGTTTGAGGGAATGGGTTGTTTTGTGTTGTTGTGTTTTTTTTGTCAGAAAGAAGTTTTGAAAGAAATCTCTGTTCCCCTTTGTCAAGTTAGGGCTTATGAGACTTTGCATTGAACGGATTGTTTTTCTTTTAAATAGTTGAATAATGTCTCTTCTAAGGCTCAGAATCAATCTTGAGCATGGCCAAAAAGAATTACAAACTATACTTTGTGCTGTTATCATCCCACCTTTTTTTAAACAGAAAACATAAGGATTTTTTTCTGAATCAGAAAAAGGCTTATCTTATTCCAGCATCTTATTTTCTATAAAAGGTTCCCTTCGCATATACACTATATTGCCAAAAGTATTCGCTCACCCATCCAAATAATCAGAATCAGGTTTTCCAATCACTTTCATGGCCACAGGTGTATGAAATCAAGTATCTAGGCATGCAGACTGTTTTTACAAACATTTGTGAAAGAATGGGTCGCTCTCAGGAACTCAGTGAATTCCAGCATGGAACTGTGATAGGATATGTGCAACAAATCCAGTCGTGAAATTTCCCCGTTCCTAAATATTCCACAGTCAACTGTCAGCTGTATTATAAGAACATGGAAGTTTTTGGGAATGACAGCAACTCAGCCACGAAGTGGTAGGCCACGCTTCTGGAAGAATGGTCAAAAAGTCCCATAAACACACTCCTAAACCTTGTGGACATTCTTCCCAGAAGAGTTGAAGAGTTATAGCTGCAAAGGGTGGACCCACATCATATTGAATCCTATGGATTAGGAATGGGATGTCACTTACAATAAGTTCATATGCGAGTAGAGGCAGGTGAGCGAATACTTTTGGCAATATAGTGTATGTGCTAGTCGTTCCTGACTCTAGGGGGCAGTGTTTAAACCCCTCAAATGTCATTCCAGTTAGATGAACACAGTCATCCTATGAGCTGTGGGTAGCACAATGGTTAGAATGCAGTACTGCAGGCTACTTCTGCTGCTGGCTGCCTGCAGTTCAGCAGTTTGATTCTCACCAGGCACAAAGGTGACTCAGCCTTGCATTCTTCCGAGGTCGATGAAACCGTATGCTGGATTTCTGTATTGGATGGGGATGGGTTATGTTAAATTTCATTGAAATTGATGCAGAGATTTTTGAACAACAGTGCACTCCTTTACTTTATTTTTTTTAAAAAAAATAAGAGTTAGAACCTCCTGAAAAAAATGTCCAGCAATAATAGCTTCTACAATGGAGAACAGTGAGGAGAATTAACAGGTGGAACAGAAGTTGCCTCCAGAAGTTGTGGGTGCTTCATCACTAAAGGTTTTAAGAAGAGATTGACAGTCAATTGTCTGAAATGGTATAGGCCTATAGGGTCTCCTGTTTGAGCAGCAGGCTAGACTAGAAGACCTCCAAGGTCCTTTCCAGCTCTATTCTGATTCTGATTCTGAAACTAGAGCAGTTTCAAATCTATCTGCTCTGCCTCTGAGAAATGAAAATGTGTTCCTTATTACTCTACCCTGACGTGGAACCCATAATTTGGCCAAGTCCAGTGCATTTATGAAATGGAGATGACACTGTTGTCAAAGCATTAAAAGTAAACAGTCACTTCTTTCTTTCTTTAGAAAAGACGCAGCTCAGATGAAGTTTTGGGGAGCCCAACGATACAAGCTGCATGAATAGCAGGACATTAAGATGTAATAATTAGTCAACAGTCAGTTTCTCGATTTGGCTAAACCAGATGCAGCAAGAACAGCACATGGTCACAATGGTTAAACAAAATACAGAGGTAAAGGAAGATCTGTTTCACTCTCCTTTGGATCTGTTGCCTAATATAGTAGCCCTATTTTTAAAGGGCAATAATCAACTATCTGAAACGTTCCTTGATCTCTAATGGCATTTGCTCAACAATCTGCTTGGCTTCCTGAGAACTAAGCAGAAACTCTGGGAGTAGAGCCAGAAGGTGTCCTTTCCCAGGTGTATTCAGTTAGGAGGATACAGCTTCATTAAGCTGCACTAATTTGCTCCACCCCTGGTTGTACTTTACAATCCATAGAGAGCACAAACATTTTAGCTGACACCTGATCAGGCTATTAATAGAAGGGCTGCTGCAGCTGTTCTTGTCTTGCAGCTGTGCTGATGGAAACAAGCTACCAGTGTAGCTGATTGCTTTGCTGAAGGGGAGGCAGATCCTTAAAGATTCCTTGTCTGAAAGAATGGTACTTCTAGTTTCACCTGTTTAATTTAGCATTCTTCAACAAGGTCCCAAAATGGGACTTCCTAGTAGAAGGATTGATCCCTGCTGTGTTTTGTTGCTCTGGGGAAGCTCTTTGACCTTAGGATATTGGATACCCAAATTCTGCCCCCTTACTGAGCTGGTATCTGAAAGAAATAGTGGCAGTAATCAATCTACCCCTTTGAATTGGAGTTAGATGCAGTGTCTGGTTGTCAGTATATTGCTAAATGCCATTTCTCATCAAATCTAGCCAGCATAGTAAAGGGGAAAAGCTGTTAGGAGCTCCATGGAGGGCCATAGCATGAATTATATGATGGGGGAAGCTGATTTCATGTAACTTCAGGCAGATTGTATTGTGAATCTATATACCCATGGGCTGGTTTTTATATTTGTGCTTGTTATCCCTAGTTATCTTTCAATCTGCCCTCCATTACTGACCCTTAGCAATAGCACTTAGCCTTATATACAGCTTCACAGTGCTTTACAGCCCTCTCTAAATGGTTTACAGAGTCAGTATGTTGCCCCCGACAATCTGGTGTGGAAAGTTATCACGCAGCTCTCTCCCAGAAAAATGAAATATCCTAGGAAATATTGAAAGGGCAGAATATTATATTTCCCTGGATGTGAAAAGGAAGAAACACGTTTTACAGAGAGAATAGCTCCCTGCAGCTTCCTGCCCCCACCCACTTTGTCAATGGGCCATTAAGATGGCCAAGCCAGTCCCTTTACATAATAAAGAGTTATCCCCTTCAGCTCCAGGGATAAGAGATTAAGGCATGATAATATTGGCCTTTTACCCAACTCACCACATGGCATCTGAAAACTCAACCAAACCTGGATTCAAAAGGCAGCCTAGAGAGTTGCCCCTGTATGGCCCCATGGGAGTCTGACAACCAATCAGAATACACAGGAACAGGAAACAGAGATGGGGCTTAACAGGTTATAAAAAGCCTAGCAAGCCCCTCCCTCAGCCCTTCCCTTCTCTTCTCCACCAACATTGAAGCATGTGATCACCTGTTTCTGTTCAGAACTCAAGCCATGTGTTCCTGTCCACCATTAAAATCATCTTTCCAAGCAGCTTCCATGTCTCCAATGTCTTTTTCCCCACTTGGAGCTGAACCCAGAAGGACATTTCTTCCAACACTGGGTCCTACCAACCTTGGAAGGATGGAAGGCCGAGTCAACCTTGAGCCTGGTGAGACCCAAACTGCCAAACTGATGGCATCCAGTAGTCAGCAGAAATAGCCTGCAGTACTGCACTCTGACCACTGCGGCTATTGAAACAAAGTTCCCACTTGGCTTTAGCTCTCCTGATTGTGTCTTTGATTGCAATATCAAAGAAATTATTGATGGCAACACTTGCATGGCTACTTATTTCTACAAATCATAATTATATGAGTATGCTGAGTCCTTTCCCCCTCCCCCTTGGCCCAATTAGCTGTATTAGGAATTAAGCCCTGAGGATTTAGGCCACTTGAAGACTCAGCTACTGAATACCAACCATTACATTTTCCTATAAGTAGTACAATCCTATACATATCCACTTAAAGGGTAAGTCCCACTCAGGTCCACCAGACTTGCCTACAGGAAAAAAAAATAACGTAACCAACTTTTTTCCAAGTACACCAGTGGTGGGATTCAAATAATTTAACAACCAGTTCTCTGCCCTAATGACCAACTGGGTAGGTGGGGGTTCAGTGGTCATGTGACTGTGTTGCCGTGGCCAACTCAACGTCACTCACGTCGATGGGCACTTTGCCTTAGCTGTTACAATGTAATAAGGGTTAACCAGAGTGGCAGTTTCTGTAAGCAGAGCAATAAAGATTCGGCTAAACAACACCAGAATGATTCCTTCCTGCCTTCCTTACAGGATTAGCCCTGTAAAGTGGAAAAAAATCAAACTGGGATTTCTTCCAACAACCAGTTCTCCGAACTGCTTAGAAAGTTAACAACTGGTTCTCCCGAATAGGTTCGAACTGGCTGAATCCCACTACTGAAGTACACAATGTTTCATTCTGAGAATTGGTAATATTTCTGGATATCTGTGGCCAGCAAGGCAATATGTAATTCATCATTTTGCATCTCTTTAATTGGGGTGGCCGTAGCTGTATGTTCAAAATCATTTTATGTCTGATCTAGTCTTCTGTTGTTGTGCAACTATTGTGTTTTTTCAAGCAATCTACTTGCAATCCCATTTTGGGCAAACAGCTGAGTTTCATGCTGTTGGAATGACGTCAAAGCTTGCAGTCTCCTCCCTGTATATCATTTCAACACCAGCAGTGGTAAGGTTTCCAGGTGAGATTGCAGCTACTGTCACTGAATGACCAAAATCGCATGAGAGTTCGATCTCCACACAGCATGGTTAATAGGTTACCAAAAGGAAACAAGTGCGAGTGAGTGAGATTTACCAAAGCATGTATTGCTACCTCCTTACCTCTCCTTCGGCAATAGAAGTCAGAAATTTCTGTAGTCAATAGAAAATTTCCAAGTGTCTTTAAGAAAAATAGTAACTAATGTACACTCCAGCTTTTTAAGAGTCTCATCTTTTATTCTTCTGAATAATACAGCTTTGCCCTGAAAAAACAACATATAGGTTTTGATAGTGCTCGAGATGGATGCTTAAAATGAATGACCCAGTAACTGTATAAAATGCTACATGACTCATAATAGTAAATTAAAATAGGTGAACATCAAAAAGCAAATTTAAATTAAGTGCCTAGAAACGTTAACAAATAGTATACAACATTTTTGGGATGGTAGAAAACCATTAGAAATACCATATGCTTTAAGAATGTTAATATTTTTAATTAGGTTCTTTGCTTCAGTGATGAAGATAGAAGGAGAACAAGATGTAGGAAAAAGATATAGTTGTGTATTCTTGAGTTTAGGAGTCATAGTAACAGAGCTTAATCAAGTGTCTAAGTGACACTGCCAGAAGCCCTCTTTAACATTATTATCACTAAATGAGGTGATAATGGAGATGAAGGATTGCTTGGGGTGACAAAGTTTTAGGATATATTGGCTGCATAGAGATTCCATAAAAGGAATCTAGGGAAAGGGGCTAGTTCAACCCTCAACCCTTTGCCCAATGCAGGAACCCAATGCATCTCTCATATAGTTGCCCAGCCTTTGCCTGCATCTGTTTAGCACCTCCCTGGCAACTGATCTGTTTGCTTTGCTCAAGGTAAAGTTTGAATCCAACAGCTGTACAAAGTAGGTTTCATGTATGTTCTAACTGCCAGTTTTCATTATCAAAGAGAAAAAGGAAGGCTCCCATTCTAGGTGAAGAGAGGTGGCAGAATGTATCATCCTTTAGGCAAGCTGGAGCAAGAACAATAAAATTGTCTTGCAGCATAGCTTCCAGTGTTTTTGGTGGGGGTGGCAACCTTGCTCTTTAATTATGTGTTTATTATGGCTTGTAGCAGCCTAGCGAGTCTTTTGCAGCATTCACCTATGTTCTGGCACAAGTCTGGAAAATACTGACTCATAGGCATTATCCGTCTTGTCCAGGATCCAGGACAATTTCATACTGGGTGTATAATTTCCAGGAATGCAATACTACAATGCATTGCTATTGTTGAAGGGTAAGATTCTTCCAGCCCAGCCTCTTGGCTCCCTCAACCAATTACAATAAATATTAGCGTCTCCCCCCTCCTCAAAAAAAGATTACTCTATGTGCCTCCTTCTTTCAGCTGCTTGGTTTTCCTACAGAATTGCCATTTTGGACCAATTGCATAGAGTTTTTTGTGGCATATACAGAACATAGCCTCAATATTTTGTAGAGAAAGAAGGCAATTCTTGAGTTTTGGAAACCCCTATTAAGCAGCCTTGAAACAACCTGCATTGGCTACTTGTCTATTTCAGAATTTAGTGTGTAAAATCCTTATTTAGCATACTCAAACAAATGAAGACCTCGGTTCCTTGAAGAATTGTTCTACCTGAACATGTTCTGTTCTTTGTCCAGTGCCTGCTGATACTAAACTATGTCTTGTTTTTGAAGTACTAGTATGCTCAGAGCTAGACACCTTGACACTTCCATTTTAATTTCCCACTATGTAATTAACAGAGCATATAGATCAAAATCATGTAAAAGTGACAGGAAGAGATGTGTCAAAAGTATGGCAAGGCTAGGCCATTATGTGCTTGGGAAATGAGGACAGAAAGCCAGCGAAGGGGGTTAGAACGGTAAGTGAGTAAATATGATAGCAGAGAGGTGGATGGATGTGAGTAAAATTAATAGCACCTAGCAATAGACTTATATATCACCCCATAGTGCTTTCCAGCACTCTTTGGGTAGTTTATAATATAAGCATTATTTGCACATTACCCCCAACCATCTTGGTGCTCATTTTACTGACCTCAAAAGGATTGAAAGGATTGAAAGTATAGTCAACCTGGAGCCCCATCAGGATCGAACACCAGACTACTGCACTCTAACCACTGTGCCACCATGGCTCCTATTATATCAGTGGCTCCTATGCTAAAATCAGTGGAAACATGGAAAACAGAGGAAGAGAGTGCCCTTTGAAAGAGGGATTAGCTGAGCTGGAAGAGAACCACCTGATCTATCATATTTAGAGAAAAAGGGATATTAACCCCAAGCTTTCCCACCTTTTGGCTCTGCTAGCTGAGAAGGACATTTGTAAATCTATCAGTGACAAGAAAGTCAACCTGGGGAAGACTCATGATTGGTCCAACTGGATTGTTTTCTTCCTTTTGAATAAACTCTGCACCTTGGGGCCATGATGAATGGGAGCCCAATGGGTTTGTGATGGTGAGCAATGAATAAGTACAAGGAAATTGCAACAAAACATAAGAAATAACTATCTTTGTTTGTTACAATGCCTTAGGTTCAACCAAAAGAGGAACCAGAACACAGAGTAGCTGCTTTTTTAAACTTGTTGGTTAAAAATGAGAAGCAACAGAGTTCCCTCAGCTCCAATAACACACATATTTAGAAATAGGGTCACAAATTACCTCCCTACTTCCCTAGAAGTGATGCAAATGTTTTGATAGCATTCTGTTCTTCGTGGTTTAAGTGGCCTTCTGTTCTTGTTTTGAAGTGTTATGGGCTTTGCATGTTTATTTGATTTGTTAATTTGGAAAACCACTGCAAAGAAGGAAAAACTCCATGACTATCTCGCCAGCCAACCAATCACTCCTGCAATGAGCCTGTTTTGATGCCAAACTGGAAATAGGAGTGTCATTTGGTTTTGATTGAGATTGGGGTTGTTTCAAATGTTGTTTCTATATGAGTAGTTATGAGTGAATTTCCATTGTGAACCATTACAGTGGCTAATTTACTTTCCATAAAAATTCCATCTTTCATGTTTTCCTCTCTCTCCCTCCCTTCCCCCTCTCTCACTCTCTCTCACTTAGACACGAAGTTGAAGAGATAGTATCAAGGGTCACATGAAACGAATTCAGCAGGTTATCAGCCTTAGAATTGGGTAAGTACTAACTCAGCGAACAATCAATAGGAGTGGTTTCAGGAGAAGTCAGTTGATGAGGATCGTGATTCCATCCAAACCTTTTTAGGAAGAATACTGAGAAGATGGCTAGCCTATAGCTCCAGAAGCAGATTATCTGGACCACTTCCAGTCAGGACTTAGATCTGGTCATAGTACCAAGAAAAATATCGATCATTCTGGTCAGTTTGGCAGGCTTGAGATATGAGGGTTGGTGTAGGAGAATGGGAGTGAGAGGCACACACAGTTACAGTGGTTCTCCTTTTTCTGGAGCTGATTTCCATCAGTATTGATGGGGTAGGTATAGAGCCCTGCTTTGTAATGAGGAATGCCTCAAACTCTTTCCCTTGTGATTGAGAATCAGTTGAGAGGAGTTTTGATACCACCGTGTTTTCCCAAGGAGGCAACAAATCTCATTAAAGAGACATCACAGTCCCAGGCTGGATGGGAGAAGAGGGGAAAGATGTTTAGGGTAGCCACATTCCAGAATTTCTCAGGATAGATCTAGTTAGATGATTATAGCCTTAGTTTGGCAAGATTTTGTCCATTAAGTCAGTGGTGGGTTTCCATTTTTTTTACTACCTGTTGGCTCGTGCGCATGCGCAGAAGCTTCCAGGCAGGTGGGCGGAGCCTCCCGCTGCCGCCACTACCGGTTCAACCAATCCAGGCCGAATCGGCAGAAACCCACCTCTGCATTAAGTGTAAGCAATAAAGGATTGGACTTAATTGGATTTCTCTGTGTTGTTTTGGGTCTTCAGCTTGACACCCCACTCTTATTTAATATCTAAATGAAACTGCTCGGTTAAGTCATTCATTAATATGTAGTATGGTATCATAAGTCTGCTATTTGTGGGACCACCTTTATCTAATTATTTCTGCCATTGTATAAGATCCGGGAGGGTAGGCATGATTAATGATCACCAATTAAACAGAATCCCAGAACTGGGCCTTCTCTTTCACTGCTCCTATCTTCTGAAATACCCATCCCTCCTGAAAGGTTGATTGGCTCTGTTCTTGTCCTCCTTTAGAAAAGCACTAAAATCCCATCTTTTCAGACACTTTTAGGAAATGACAATATATCTGTTATCTTTAACATAAAATTGTAGACTTCTACTCAGTACATTTTTACCATGAGCCAGTAATCTGTAATTACAAAACTGGTGAAAATTGAAAACATCACAGCCCTTTTGGCCAAATGCCCTTGAAAAATATTCTCAGCAATTAATGATGAACTCTTGGTTTGCTGTCACTGCTTCTACCTTGTATTGCAATATAGTAGTAGAGGATAAACATGTTCTTTGTGTCAATACTCCTGTAGCATTAAGAGGACTTGGAGTTCTTATCTGATAATGTTCAAGGACTGCAAATTAACAAAACAGCCCAGCGGCCTGTGTAGAAACGGGATCCAAACACTTTCATTAATAGCCCAAGCTTATGACTTTGAAGCACTGTGCATTCTTGCTAAATAAAAGGAAAATAATAGAAAAAGCATATATGCTTTTAGCTGAAAAAGACTTTGCTGGTAGCTTTTTCCTCATCCTAGCCCATATGAATAATGCTGAGGGTGGGGTACAGTGGTGGGATTCAGACAGTTTGCACCTATCCGGGAGAACCTGTTGCTAACTTTCTAAGTAGTTCAGAGAACCGATTGTTGGAAGAAATCTCCTCCCCCCCCCACTTTACAGGGCTAATCCTGTAAGGAAGGCAAAAAGGAAACATTCTAGTGTTGTTTCTAGGCTAATCTTGATTGCCCTGCTTACAGAAACTGCCTCTCTGGTTAACCCTTATTACATTGTAACAGCTAAGACGAAGTGCCCATCGACCTGAGTAACCTTGAGTTGGCCACGCCTACCCAATCACATGAACACCGAGCCCCTCCTACCCAGATTGTCATTAGGGCAGAGAACCAGTTGTTAAATTATTTGAATCCCACCACTGGTGGGGTACTGTGCAGCATTAAAGCGGTAAGTTCTTTGTATTGCTGATTTTCAATTTGAGCAGAAGTAGAGTTTGAACACTTTTGCAAGACTGTTTTTTCTTATTTAAAGCATCTCACATGAGCCATGGTTGATCTCTATTGACCCTTGCCAACACATGGACCTGACTGTCATGGGATCATTACAAGAGTCATTGAAACTCATGTGAGTTCTGACTTCCCAATCCCTTTTTCCACCTAACCCCTTTGTTCCAAGACATTTCCACAAAATAACATTCGTAATGCACCCCCTGCCTCAAAGCAAGGCATTCATACCAATAATATTATGAAACGAATCTTGACATTCAAAAGCAACCTGGGAATGTAATTGCCTCTCCTGCCCACCCTCCTCCCCAAAAGTGAAACCAGGAACATTAACTGAATTGCTCAATTGGGAATATTTCTAGAGAAGTTAGTTCCCTCCTCGGGCTTGTCATCTATTTGTTTATGCTACTCTAAAACGAAGTTGTGCTCTCAAACTGAAGCTGGACTGTATTCTTCCCTTAGAATGGATTTCAGTGCTTATGTTGCTAATGAGCTACACCCACTGCTATTCCATCTGATCTATAAACAGACTCTCCAGGGGTGGACGCGCGCAGTTCACGCATGCGTCTTAGCGCCTGCGCGATGCTCCAGCTACTCGCGGAGATTTGCGCAGGCACTGTATGTGCCATCCAGCTGCTTGCGGAGAATCGCGCAGGTGCTGTATGTGCCATGCGCCTGTGTGGAAGCGCAGAAGCCTTCAAAGGCCGGTAAGGAGCGCGGGCAGGCAGGTGGGCCCTTCACCGTTCCCCGAAGTTACTTACTTCTGGGTTCGCCGACCAACCGGTTCGCGGGGACCGCCGCGAACCGGTTGAAACCCACCCCTGAAACTCTCCCCAAAGATAGTCCTATCCTGATTTTTTGGAGGCCCTACTGGTTTTATCCCAGGCTGGGTAGTTGGTTATGGGAGCTCTAGCATATTGGATAGTGTTTTTCATTTGTTGGATTTTGTGGAATGCTTTTGTTTTTATTCTGTTTGCTTTGCTACCCAGACTTTATTGGATAGATGAATAACCTATAAATTCATTAAATAAATAAATGACCTTTAATTAGAGCAATGAGATTTTGCCTGTTTTATTAGCAGAGAAGAAAAATTATATTCACTTGCTATCCTTGAAACACCATCCAGGCTTGAGATTGCTGGATTATTTACTTCTGTGCAGTAATTATTACTGTGTTTCCCTGAAAATAAGACCTAACCAGAAAATAAGCCCTAATGCTTTTTTGGGAGCAAAAATTATGATATGATAGTAACAATTTATAGCCAGTACATCTACTTTGCTTTGATGTTTTCTTTCTGATGCACTTACTATGGGAGCATACAGCATATAATCAAACATGGATTTATATATTTGGCATTATCTGCTTTTTATGTTATTTTTAGAACATTTTAATATTTGAAGGCATGTTTTCATCTTCCCAGGGATTTCAATTATTGGGTAACTTAGAAAATAAATAAATAAATAAATAAATAAATAAATAAATAAATAAATAAATAAATAAATAAATAAATAAATGAATCAATGAATCAATTGCCTTTGAAACTGCTAGTCTTAAAAAAAATAGAAAAAATATTTTAGGAATGCACTTCCTTAATCAGCAAACCAAAGTCAGAATCAAATTAATACTAAATTGGAGAGCACCAAAATATTACCATGATATCCACATCAATCACAACAACTACAACTTGTGACTTAAAGGTTTTACCCTTTTTATGACATGAGAGATTCACAAGCGAATCATTGGACTTAATTTCCTGTGTTGGATTTTCAGTGTATGCAAGTTCCTATATTTTATCTGGATTGGCTAATCCTTCAGGAAGTCTCAAAAGAAGGCATAAGATTCCTCAGTATATTTTAAGCAGGGGCATCATAGGGTGAACCAACATGCTTCCCTTTACAGCAGGGCTGTCAAACTCCCAGGTCGGATGCGTCATGCATGGGCCATGCTCACGCCTTGTTTAGTGAAGGGCAAAAAAGTCCCGATACATCACATGATGCAGACGTGACGATATGAGTTTGACACATTCAGCCAGCTTGCAGCACTTCGGGAGAACCGGTTGTTAACTTTCTGAGCAGTTTGGTGAACTGATTGTTGGAAGAAATCATTAGGGCAGAGAACTGGTTGTTAAATTATTTAAATCCCACCATTGGTTTGACACCCCTGCTTTACAGAGAGAGACTCTGCCACCTCTGTGAGGTTAATTGCCTAAACTGTTCCATATGAGTACCACAGGTGGATTGCTCCTGGTTCGGATCGGATCAGGTGAACCGGTAGTGGTGGCGGTGGGAGTCTCCATCCACCCACCCAGACACTTCTGCACAAGCAACCTGGGCTTCTGATTCAGGGGTGGGTTACAGCAGTCACTACTGCCAATTCGCTCATGGCCGCTTCGCGTGCTCTTGATGCACGCTGCACGCACATGCACAATGCAATAAAAATTGCTCTGTGCATGCGCAGAAGCAAAAAACAAGATGGCGGCATCTATGGTGCTGAGGGAAAACTGGTTCAGGGGTGTGGCACTGCCGATTCCAATGACCCAGGCCGCCAAACCACTACCGGTTCAGCTGAACCGGTCCGAATCGGTAGGAGCCCACCTCTGTTCTGATTGGTGGTTTACCAGGAAGAAAGAGGAGTTCAAGAGTTGCTGTCTATTAAGGTAGCACAGCGGCACAGCTTTACCTTTGCTGAGAGGTAATTGCATTCTGGGAGACTGATCCCAGCTAGGCTTTAGAAAGCGGACATCTGAAGATTGAAAAAAACAGCTGAAAAAACTTAAAATTATTCATGGCTAGCACTTTAATCATGATAGTAAAAGTTAAAACGCCGCCCAAGTTGAATGTGCTATTTGAAATGGCACTGATTGTAATCTCAGACAAAACCTTGTAGGAGTGACAAAGAACAGCAAAGAGGTTCATATGGAGTAGGGGGAAAATGGGACCATATGATTTAAAATTTTGCAAGATTGAAAAGTAAGAGGTGGTACTTAAAGGACTGTAAAAAGATTTTTAAAAATGTGATACAAATGCATTAATTTGGGGGACTTTAAATATTAAAGTACAAGTGAAACCAATTGCTAGTGGACAGACAACTTGAAAAAAGTTGGGGAGCTTTGTTTTTATATATGACAACTGCACCTTATGTGCTCAAAAGTGGAAAGATTGGATGCTACCCACAACGGAGGAATGGTGTTGAAAATGATGGAACCGGCATAGATGGCTAAATTAACTGATTTCATTAGAAAAAAAACAATATGTACATTTATGGCTGATTGTGAATCCCTTGCAGACATTTTGCATGAAGCGAGAAAACATGCACTTATGATGCATGGTGGCAATGATTAGAAAAAAGGGTGCTTTTTTATAAGCATAAGAAAAGGATTTAACTGTAATCATACTTTTATTTGCTGCAAAGAAAAAAGGAAGCTTATTTCTTTGAGCACTTTTTCTTTCTTTGTTCTGTTTATTCTGTATTAGTTTCTGTTGGTTTCTATATGTTCTTTAATGCAGAGAGAATGACGAGAGAAAGAGACAGACAGACAGAGAAACAGACATAGAGTTTATAGTCAGCAGTTGGGGAAGAAAATGGAAAGGAAAGGGAGAATATATTGCTAACAATATTTCCACAATGTTTTTATGTATGTTTTCTTCATGCTCAGTAGTACAGTAGTTTCTTTTTGTGCTAGTCAGCTGTTATTATTCAATGTAGACTTTGCTTTTCCTTTGCATTTCATTATTCTAATAATAGAAGTATATTTTTCTTTATTAAAAAAAATAGGAAAATCTGGAATGGGACAGTTGTCTATAGTTGAAATTTATCCACATAATGCACATTACTTCAAAATTCACACCTATGTTTTCGTATTTATGAACATCTGCTGGCTGGGTTCATAAAAACATGATAAAATCTATAGTGAGTATAATAAAACTAAGTTGCTTTCCTTCCCTTTCCCCCCAAATGTTACAAACAATCAACCTATATTTTATCTTATCACAATTAGGCAAGTTTAGGTAACATCCAAAGGCAACACCTTGGGGTCCACATCATCCCAACCCTGCAAATACCCAGTTATTGAAGACAGCCTGAGTGTTGTGTTTGTAGGTTACAATCCTAGGGTTCAGGAAGAGACTGATGGAACAGTCTCCACATTTCTAAAATCCAATTCTCAGACTCTTTTAAGTGTTGACATTTTGAACACTTGTCTAGTTTTAAGCTATGTGTAAGATGCATGCTGGCTTTGGAGATTAAAACATCCCCAACAGATGGCAGCCTAACCTCTGCTGAACACCTACAGAGAAGTTACCACCTCTCTGGGTTCCACTCTCAAAGATTCAGTTGGAATTTCTTGTATCTAAATCCTTTACTCCACGTCGTGCGCTCTGAAGACAAGAAAGTAAGTCTTGACCTCCCATGTGACAACTTTTCAGATATTTGAGAAGTGCTATCATTTGCTCCCTCAATCTTCTCAATTTCCACATGTCAACTCCTTCACGGAACTGTTCTTCAGAGCTATCCACCATTTTCTGAGCATCAGAAAACCATAGGGATATAAAATTTGCTCTCCCTATTGCCAATCCTTTTCCTGCATGAGATTGATGAATTTCAAGGGTTTTGTTTTGCTTTCTTCCTACCAAATGTCACCATTGGCAGCAGTCCTATTACTCCGAATGACAGAGTTGGAAGGAACCTTGGAGGTCTTGTAGTCCAATCCCCCCTGCTCAAGCAGGAGATCCAGAGAAGTGGCTATCCAGCCTCTTCTTAAAAGCCTCCAGTGACGAAGCACCCTTCTTAATGTAGGATGGAGTTAGGGCTGAGGAGAATGTGGGCTTCAAAGGATAGATAGACTGGCAAGTTTATTTTAGACATATGTCAAAGCCTCCTTGGGGGTTTTGCACAATTCACCAAAACCTGTACTAACCTAAATAGAACCTAGGCTGGCTTACAAGTTAGGAATCACCAGACTGCCTCACCAAACAGAACAGCTGGGAAAGTGGGATAAAAAGGAAAATAATATTTTAAGACCAGAACAGCTGAACATATCTTAAATTTGCCTCAGGTCAGAGGTGGTATTCAACTAGTTCTCTTTGGTTTGGGCGAACCGGTAGCGGTGGCTGTGGGAGGCTCCGCCGACATACCCCGACGTAATGTGCGAGCACTGCACATGTGCTCGTGCGCTCGTGCTCACATCTGCAAACTGGTAGGGATGGTAAGTGAATCCCACCGCTGCCTCAGGTATGTGCTGACCTTCAGATGAAGGCAACACCATGAGGCAAAGGCAATGAAATTTTTTTTGGGTATTGTTTCAGTGTTACATGAAGAAATAGTCTACTGGTCAATGTTCTGTGCTTCTGTTTCTTTGAATCTTTTTAAAATGTGGACCCTTGAACTGGATACAGTATTAGGAGGGGGGCTGTTAACCAAAGAGAAGCAGAATAAAATGGAATAATTATTTCCATTCTAGAGGGAATTTAGGAAACACTGCTCTTAGTGAATTAGATGACAATTTCTATCAACTGTAATCTGCATGGCCAGTGATAAAGATTATGGCAGTTGTAGTCCAAAGTCCTGCGAGTCCCTTGGACTGCAAGGTAATCAAACTGGTCAGTCCTAGAGGAGATTAACCGTGACTGCTCTTTAGAAGGCCAGATCCTGAAGATAAAACTCAAATACTTTGGCCACCTAATGAGAAGGAAGGACTCACTGGAGAAGAGCCTAATGCTGGGAAAGATTAAAAAGGAGAAGGGGATGGCAGAGAATGAGGTGGCTGGATGGAGTCACCAAAGCAGTAGGCATGCGCTTAAATGGACTCCAGAGGATGATAAAGAGCAGGAAGGCCTGGAGGAATGTTGTCCATGGGGTCACAATTTTGAAATAACAACCACAGGCTGAAAGCTGCTGAAGCACTAGGTTGTGGCTAACTCTGTGATATCTCGGTCACATTGTTTACCATAGCATACTATGTATGGGTTGGTGGAGAGGAGGAGCAGTCAGAAATTTATGAAGAAATATGTCTTCTCAAACTTGAATAAAATTAGTCCTCGACCTGTGACCACAATTGAGCCCAAAATTTCTGTTGTAAATCCTGAGGCACTCCACATAACAGAGATTGAGGATGGGACTCTCCTACCAATCATAACCAACTGGAATCTGTCCTGAAGAGCCTAGCCAACACAACATTGTACATCCCACCCCCAGTCCTCTAAAGTGATCTAGATGGGTACTATGGTTGATAGTATGAACAGCCACCAAGAGGTCAAGTAAGGCAAGGATGGATGCACAGTCCTATCACATTTGTGGGAATCCAAAAAGCATGATGAAAGCCATTTCCATCTCACACCTGGGTCTGAATCCTGACCAAAAAGGAACCAAATAATCAATTTTGGCCAGGTCCCTCTGAAGCTATTGGATTACCACCTTTGCTACCATCTTCCACTAGAAAGAGGGAGGTGAGATTGTTCAGCGTGGAAGGATCTAATGAGGTCTTCTTGAGGAAGGGGCAAACCAAGGCCTCCTTAGGAGGTAAAAAGTGGACAACCCCACCACTCAAAGAATTGCCAGAATCCACTCACACAATAACACACCCACACCCACGCACACACTTTAACAGGCCAGAAGGAATCTAAAGAGTAGATAGCTGAGCCCATAGTTCTGAGGACTTTGCCCACTTTTTCAGGTTCAACAGGTTCAAACAATTCCCAAAAACGGGGCAAGACACACCTGGTTCAACCAAAGCATCTCCTCTGGGCCTTTGACAAGTGCAGTGTCCATTTTGAAACAAATCTGAGTGACTTTTATTCAACAGGTGTGCAACTTCCTCTGCACATCTCTGTAAGAGGTACTCTGCACCCCCTTTAACCAAGACGGCATGTATCAACCAAAACAGGGCTGTAGAGCAGCAATTTGAGGATGCAATGAGGTCGGAAGTAGCCCTTAACAGTGGCTCTAATCTGTGTTTGGTCAAATTTGCCCTTTGTTGAATGGCAGCAATGCTTAGATGCCTCTTTTTCTGTTTTATCTCACCCAGTGCCTCCATACCCCATAGGGAGTATCAGGCTTCATCAGAGGAGATAGATTGCATAAGCACAATTCTATCCAAAGCCTCAGCTTTATCCTCTTATTCCAAGTGGCAACCAAGGTTAGAATAGAATAGAATAGAATAGAATAGAATAGAATAGAATTCTTTATTGGCCAAGTGTGATTAGACACGGAATTTGTCTTTGGTGCATATGCTCTCAGTGTACATAAGGAGAATAAAATACATTCATCGAGAATAAAAAGATACAACACTTAGTGATAGTCAAGGTTGGATGCAGCAGGAAGGATGGCACAACAGCGACAACCCCAACTCCTAGGGCCCAACTTCATGAACAGGGTCTTCACAACCATTTGTGCTCTTCCAGGAAGGGCATCCTTGAAAACCCCCAGGCAAGGACCCACCATTGTCAGAGCTGCCCACGTGGTTTCCATCAAGGGACGAAAATGGGATCCCGTCTAGAAGGCTGGATGGAGATTTCCACCTTGCGAGAAGGCAGAAATCTTTTCGTTAGCGGCTGAAAAAGAAGCCACCGCTGGCTGAGCGGGCTGGCAAGAGAGCGCCAGCGTGCCAGAGGCTTCCATTGACGACAAAATCTCTGGCCCGCCCCTCGGCTTTTCCTTAGCCAATCGGACCGCCAGTTTGGGTCGAGCCTCCTTCAAGCCTTCCCCTGCTTTTACTGTGATAACCTCCCCGGCAGTCATGTGATGGGGATATAGTACTACGCGAGGAGAGCTAAAGGACACATCACCCTCTGGATTGCTTGGTCGCAGTCGGAACTCCCTTCGCCTGTTGGCGACTGCCAGGGACGACGTTTGCCATCCTGTCAATCTTCTTGGGGAAAACGTTGGCTGCTTTTTTTTTTAATAGCTGCATTTTTTTCCTCATCCCCTCCTTCTCCCTTTAAATGCCAGGAGGAGTGGCTGCCGGTCGGGGTCTTTTTCCTCCTTTGCTTTGGGGGTAATTTAAAGTTTGGCGGGGTGTTTCTCCCCCCCACCCACTTTCCAGACTCGCCCGCATTCCGGGGGTCGAGAACCAGAGAAAGTTCAGGTAAGGAGGAAAAGGACACGATCGCGCCTCTTTCACGGCAATGGGAGGGCGCCCCTGGAGAGAGGACGGGGCCGGCGGGTGGCGAGGGGAGAAGAGGAAACCGCAAGGGGGAAGAAGCAGCAGCAGCAGCAGAAGGCGGCGAGAAAGAAAGAGAAGCGGGGCGGCTGTAATGAAGGAATCCGACCCGCGTGCATGTGTGTGTGTGTGTGTTTATGTAAGCACACCGTGTGCAAGCCGCGTTACACGGGAAGGGAACGAGCTGCTCGCAGATCTCCCCGGTCATTGGAGAGGAGCGGGGCCGATGGGTTAGCCAGCCTCTGGTGTGTGTGTGTCGTGGTGGGGACGACACTCTGGTTTTCGGGATGCTAAAACAAGGGGACGGAAGAAGGACGGGCGAAAATCCGCCTGTGCTCCAGGACATGGAGGCCAAGACGGCGTTTCTCTGCGCGCGAAGTTGTTTGTCATAAAGGAGGGGAACGGGAAGCGTGGCGGCGGCGGTGGTGGGAGAGATTACGGAGGAGCCCCCTTCTCCCCCCCCCGCTCTGAAGGACACGATCCGCCGTCTAAGCGCGCCGAATGGCTCTCCGATCGACAGGAGCGTCCAAGTTCCGAAGAATGAGGCGGCGTGGGGCGGGGGGGAGGCGATTTCCCACCATATGTTCAGGCAGAGCTTCTTTGGTAGAGAACACTCGTTTTCGTCATGCGGGAGGAAACTCTGGGAGTCGCTGTGCCGGAGCTCGGTGCGGTGACTGTCGCCTCCCCTTCGGCAGCAAATAAACAGGCAGGTACTTTTCCATGTCTTCTGTTAACCCGGAGACGTGAGAAGGCCGGTTTTCAATGCCACCTGACAAGGTCCCAAATCTGTCACTTGTGCTGCTGTGTGCAAATGCTCCCTGGTCTTTTGACTTCCCCTTTGGACTTAAAAACATCTCATAAGAGGTTCTGCTTGTCAAAGTTGGGCTGCTGTCCTTTTTTTTTAAAACACCCCCTCCCATCTTCAATATCCCCTGGAGAGCTACAGAAAGTGCTGGCTGCAGGCAGCGTGCATGAGCACATCAGAGATAAATTAATGGGTGCTTTTGGTAGTGCTGAATATGGAAGCCATAGGGAAGGTGTTTGACTACATCTCCTGCCAAAACAGGGCTGCTGGGGGCTGAAAAGTGGAGATATCTGTTGGGTGCCTTCTTTCAGGAAGGTTGGCCCATGCCAACCCTAAAAAACGCAGAAATTGCTGGGTTAAGTCTTAAGAAGCAAGTGACTAGTTGTGACATTTTAGTGTTTAAATGGAAGGATGTGTAGCAATAATAGTAACAATGCAGAGTTAAATGGAAGGTCTCTTTGATAAGACCTGCTGTGTGATTTGAAAGTTTTCAATCTGCCATCAACACTGTTCACTTGCCCAGGAAAAAAAATAAATCCTTCTTTTGTGGCAGCTAATAATAGAATTCTAATTGTTAGAGTTACCTCTTTACCAAAGAGCATACCCCAAATTCTGTTTGAGGACTGGGTATATCCAATAACCCAAAGTTATTCCCCAGAGTCTTTTTTTTTTTTTTTTTAGTAAATTTTCTGGAGAAAGTGTAAGATTGTGTGTGTGCACGCATGCGCGCGCGCATGTGTGTACAGACACACAGACACACACGAAAGACAAAGCTGTATGTACTATACAATATCATCTGAAAACCACGCATTTATTTTGCCTGATGTCAGTGAGACAGCTTTCAAGAATGTAGGGGAAAACCCAACTCCTATTATTTTTCACAAATGTTGCCAAGGCAAAGATTCATTTTTGTCCCCCTCTCCGTTGATCTTCTCCAGTCTTGCCTTTCCACAGTTTGTAACTTTACTCTGGACATTGGCCAAAGAAAGGAATGAGATGTAATCTGCATATTCAGAGGGCAGCAGTTTTGGAGAAGATCTCTTGCACCTGCACCTTCAGAGCACTCAAGGTGTTCTGAATTGCAGGAAGATTTCCCCTTGTTCCTGGCAACATTTTTTTTGCTGTGGAAACTTTGTGACTTACGTCATTTTTACCTTTGGAGAGGCGATGATGTTTCCAATGGCTGCGGCACAAACATTTAGTATTTTTTCAAGCAGAAATTTGGCCTGTGTGTATACTCACCGGACTCCTTTTGAAAGGCAATGGTGAGAAAGTAACCTAGAGCAGGAATAGGAGGAGGCAGCTGTGTGTTTTGTTCCGTTCTGTTCTGGCTGTTGTGATAATGCTGAAAAAGAGAGAGGGCGGAGGGAGGGAGGGGAAGAGAGAGAGGGAGAGAAAGAGGGAGAGAGAGAGAAATGGCTGCTGGGTTACTTTCGGTCATTCCAAACTATAGAGTTCAAAGGAAGGGAGTGGGGAAGAGAGAATAGCACCAGGGAAACTGAGTTCAGTCCCTTTCTTTAATACCTGCTGTGTAAAGCTGAGGCCGTGTTTAAAAAAAACATTTGCCTAAACTGCAGCATAATTTCCTACAGCTGTCCTCCATCTCCTCTCCCTTTTCTTCCCCACTGCAATGAATCTCAGAGCTTTCCTCCATTGCCAGCTGCATAGATGAGCATGTAGACAGATTCGGGACTGCATGTGTGTGTGACCAGCATGAATGACCAAACCTCAGGTCGTTTGGCCAGAGCTGCGGATTAAAGCTTATAAACTTTGGTATCGTAAGGCAAAATCTTCAGAAAAGAATAAAGGAACTGATATATTTTCAAGCCAATTGACTTCAGGCAAGGAAAGGGATCCCAGTACCTTACTCCCCTGCCGTGTCTCATTTCTAGCAGAAGTATAGATAAAGCTAGGAAATCCTGAAAATTATAAAGCAAGCTTGGCAACTGCTTTTAACTTGAATCCGTGTGTCCTTATGGCTCTTTTGCTTTAAGAATCCTAACTCCTGCCTTACTGCCCATGTAGCCGAGTGTGACAGGTTATGTGCTGTAAATTACAAAGTGCAAAATAATGCAATAAGCTTAGGAAATGACCTATGGTGGGCAGTACAGGGACTGAGATAGTGCTTGGGGAGGGAGAAATAAAGATCAGAACCCACCCTTCAATATTTAAACCTTCTAAGACCCCTACAGAACATCCTTGTAATGTTTTCAGTGGCCATGAGACATAAAAAACAATTCTTCTTGAAAAAATTAAGCAGAGATAGTATCATGTCCAGTTGTTACCATGTTATATAGAGATGCACCCTTAGATAGACATTGTACCGTGTTTCCCTGAAAATAAGACAGGGTCTTATTTTCTTTTGACCCCCCCCCCAAATAAGCACTTGGCCTTATTTTCAGGGAGGTCTTATTATTTTTGAGGTGCAGGAGACAGTGAGCGTGGTCACCTCATGGCTGCTGCTGTGTTGCAATATTTTCAGGGAGGGCTTCATGCGCTCAAAAGCCTGATTGGGCTTATTATCCGGGCAAATCTTATTTTCAGGGAAACAGGATAGAACCCACATTAGTTTGTGGTAGTGAAAATTGAGGTCTAGTAGCCTTCTTTTTTCCATTACAGCAATACATTTTATTAAAAGGCATTTCACTTCATCGGATGCATGGAGTAATGAATTAATATATGGAAATGATCGTCTGATGCTACTAAATGTTTTTGTGAAACAGTAGTCCCCAATCTTTTTGGCACCAGAGATAGGTTTTGTAGAAGATAATTTTTCCACAGACCCAGCTGTGGGGGGAGGGGGGAGGAGCCCGCAAAGTTCCCTCTGGTGCACACCCACTGCTCACCTTCAGCTGTGTGGCCTAGTTCCTAATAGGCTATGGACTCAGTGGTGGGATTCAGCCAGTTTGCACCACTTCGGGAGAACCGGTTCTTAACTTTCTGAGCAGTTTGGTGAACTGGTTGTTGGAAGAAATCATTAGGGCAGAGAACCAGTTGTTAAATTATTTGAATCTCACCACTGCCTGGACTGGTATTGGCCCACGGCCCGGGGGTTGGGGACCCCTGCTGTAAAACGTACGACCAGCCAAAATTAACAGTCCTAAACTGGAATGCCTTTCTTGCAACTATATATTTACACTTCCCTAAGAGGAGAGAGGCTTTTATTTGGAGATACTACATAGTATACATTTGATTCATTCATTAATTCATTCAGCCAGTCATTCATTCAGTCATTTTTGACCCAGCTGTATGATTCAGATTCAAATGCATCTTTTTAAAATGTTCATATGATACTCACCAAGTTGAACAGTGCCCAAGTTTGTTTCTAGAGTGTTTTGGATCACACAGGCTGTGAGTTGAAATCTCTGGTTAACCACATAGTTCAGTGAATGAATTTGAGCCTGTCACAATTTCTCCATCGCTCTGCCATATAGGGTTATTGATCACACCAGAGCACTCAAGATTTGTTGCCCTGCCTTGGGATACATCAGTATTAACATTGGGTTATTATATGCCTTGCTCAAAATACACATAGTATGTGCTCTAGTTTCATTTTTGTGGATTAGAAATGAGTTCCACTTCTGTGTTGTATTCTAGATTTGGAGGTTTTTGTTTTTGGCAGAGCTATCAAACCTTACAATGTGAGGATAATCAAGAGCACAGTGCTTTTCATTGTAAAAAGGAAAATAAATGACAGAGTGAGTAGGTTGGTGCAAGTAGTCCTTGATTTATGACCACAATTGAACCCAACATTCATGTTGTTAAGTGAGACATTTGTTAAATGAATTTTGCCCCATTTTACAACCTTCCTTGCCACAATTGTTAAGTGAATCACTGCAGTTGTTAAATTAATAACACGGTTGTTAAGTGAATCTGGCTTTTCCATTGACTTTGCTTCTCAGAAGGTCGCAAAAAGTGATCACATGACCTCAGGACACTGCAACCATCATAAATATGAATCAATTGCCAAGCACCTGAATCTTGATCAGATGACCATGGGGATGTTGCAACAGTTGTAAGTGTGAAAAACGGTCATAAGTCACTTTTTTCAGGGTGGTTGTAACTTTGAATGTCACTAAATGAACTGTTGTAAGTCGAGTAACCGGTATATTGAAAGAAGTCTGAGAAGTACATTGTGTTCATACACTCAGCTTCTATGGTGTGTGCACATCTATGGGTACAGCTAGGGAGGGACTTCCAATAGAAGCTAAAGCACCAAAGATTAATTTTGGAGGACAATTGCTCCCAATGTAATGCTTTACTCAGTATCTCTATATGATAATATAATAAGAAGTAATGTATATGCAATTGTGTATGTGTGTTGTATTGCTTCCTACTCCTTTTGACTGTTTTTAAGCATCAGGCATAGTTCATCTACCCCAAGAATGCAGAAATCATTGATTGCCCACTTCATTGGCTCTCCCCTCTATCACCAGATAAATTTAGACTGTGCACTCCTGGCATATTAAAAAGGAATTCTTATAGGTCCAAAATTGCCTCTACAAAGAAATTCCTTATAAGTATACCTCTATACACGAATAGGGTCCATTTTCAGGGTAGCCTAATGTGCAGACAGTTGGGCTTCTGAATGGCACATGTGTATCAGTGCCAGAAGGAACACTAATCAATGCTATTCTCATTAACCTAGTTTCCTTTGTGGGACCGGCCCACAGAGCCCATAATAGCAATAGCAATAGCAGTTAGACTTATATACCGCTTCATAGGGCTTTCAGCCCTCTCTAAGCGGTTTACAGAGTCAGCATATTGCCCCCAACAACAATCTGGGTCCTCATTTTACCCACCTCAGAAGGATGGAAGGCTGAGTCAACCCTGAGCCGGTGAGATTTGAACAGCCGAACCGCAGAACTGCAGTCAGCTGAAGGAGCCTGCAGTGCTGCATTTAACCACTGCGCCACCTTGGCTCTCTTGTCAGCATCATTGGCTGTTTTCTTTAACAGCCACGGTCAACTCGCCACAAGACAATTTTGCTATGGCCAACTTGCTGCAGGACAATTTGCTGCAGTACAAAAGTTACATAATGTCAAAGAAATGATGGGATCATTTCATTAAAGTAAGGACAACAAATTGAAATTGTGAATGACAAAAATTAAAATAATTAAATACAATTGTTGAGTTGTCCCACGGCAAGTTGTCCCCAGCGAGTTGCCTTTTGGTGAGTTGGCCATGGCAAGCTGGCCACAGGGAGTTGACAGTAGTGAGTTGGTTGTGGCAAGTTGGCTGTGGTGAGTTGTCCCATTCTGGGCTAGAAAGCAGGAGATTGTGAGCTCTAGGCATGAAAGATAGGTGGCTAACTTAGGTCCAGTCGCTCTCTCTCAACCCAATTCACCTCACAGGATTTTTGTTGTGGGGAAAATAGGAAGAGGAAGGAGTATTAGGTATGCCCGCTGCTTTATGTATTATTTATTAAGGTAATGAAGATGGGATTATAAATACATAAAATAAACCATTCTGGATGGAGAGAAAAATGAACCAGGATGGGAGATGGCTACCTTTCAGTTAAGAAGAGTGGAGCTCAAATTTCTCTAATCCAAGCAAGTCCGATACTGACTGCTGGAGCATACTAGCTTCTGGATTAATGTTTTCCCTATATAAAAACAGTGGCAATGGTATGTTATGTTCTGAGTTTCTTGGAATTTCTGAGCCACAGCATTCCGGTGAATTTGGACAAAGACCAAAGTAGAAAGTACATGCGCTTACACTCCACTCTGGATTATACCAAATGTAAACAAGTATCTACACATTATATCTGGGCAATTGGTCCTGTCAGAAAAGCAGAGATTTATGGGATTGTTTTGCATCAAAGAGAAAAGAGATGTTGGCAGCTCTAGAATGCAGTTGTCAGCATATCCACAGCTGCTTAAAAAACACCAAATAAGCTAATGATGCTTGCAGTGACATAGCATTCCCTTGTAATGCTCTCAGCTCCTCCTAGAATGACAAGCAGATCAGTTTTTGCATAGCTTTCTACATTCTTCTCTGAATGCCGAGCCTAAAATGCAGCAATACAATTCCTGTCCTTTTAATATTTAGTTGCTGACCTAAACTGACAACTGTTCTTTGGAACAGAGTAACGTTTGTCTTCCTAAGCTTGTCTTAAAGTTGGTAAGAAAACAACATAGGATAACAGCCCAGCAGAAACTGTTGAGACTATTATGAGTAGGTAAATGAGTTTTTCCTTAGACATGGCTCCTTTCAGTGACAGCAAATAGGAATCTATTCTCTATTAAAGCAGAATCAGTTTCAGTTGGTGAGGGAGCAGATTTTAATAAATGAAAACATAGATTCTCCCCTATGCCTAGAATTGTCATATTATCTCTTATTAGGTTTGGAGAATTTCAAATCAAAGAAGAAATTTGCTCACTTTAGTCATTGTATTGTTCCTTTTTCTAGTAAATATCATGGAAAGTGCAACAAAGGAATAAGAAATATTAAGACAAACATTAAAACTATAGATAAGAGACAGAAAAGCAAACAGCTAAATCTATTTTACACCCTTATGTACTATCGCTTGTGTTTCATTCCATGGAAACCATTCTGGTTTCTGTACCTATGCAACATTTTGAATATTGCCTTTTGTCTTTGGTCACTGTTTCTGAGAATATTATCAACTCCATACAACCACAGTTTTCTTGGTCTCTCTCTCTCTCTCCATTCACTTTTTCTTCATATTTTTCAATTAATCTTTATTCATTTTCCTTATGTAACAAACAATCTCAACATACTTCTTTACTATTGGCCACTGATTTCTGGTGTTCACTTACCCCTTCATTCTTGATCCCATGTCTTCTTGCTTTATTACATGCATTTCTTTAACATTCCATTTTTATTGTCTTCAGATTATTTTTAAATTTCTCCTGACATTCAGAATTCTCACTTCTCTCTTACAAACTAAGCAGGAGTCCCTTCTATACACAACTGCCTCCATTTTCCCCCAACAAGCATTTCCCCCAACAAGCAACAGATCACACATTGTTCACAGCTTTTCCTTCAGCATTTACATGCCGCAAAATTTGTCTACTTTTTTTTAATTTTTTTTCGTAAACATACTACCAAGATATACAAAGTCATCTATTTACCTTTTCACAGTTTACATACAACTTGCATTTGCATTCCCGCAGTATCCAGAGTTGAACCTGTACTGAATGACTGCTTTGATGGGAAAGGGAAGTGGCTTAAACCCCTGCATCCTTTTACCCAAACTCTGCATCATAGAGTAATGTGTTTACCTTAAGTTCATGTTTCTAGAGCAAGATAGTCCTGGAGGCTCCCACTGATATGTTAAATGAAAGACAAAGAATAGCTGAGCTTTAATTAGAAAGCATGCTTTTCATTCAGAGAGTCGGCTAGTATTCCATCTGCCCTCTCATATATCTTACTAATATCACATTCTACAGAAATGCTGAACTTCGCTATCATTCTTGATTCTATTTTAAATGAGAGAAGGGAACTCCTTCTCCAGCTAGGATTTCTCCAGATGTCTTGGGCATGCCAACCAGTGTAAGAAGATGAAGCCAAAACCTCTGGAGGCACCCAGTTGAGGAAGCTTAAAATTTTACAAAGAAACTTTCTATCTTCTTTGCTTTCTGTACTCTTCTGCTGAGCTCTGCATAGTACCCTTCTTCAGTGTACATCTCTTCATTGGTTGCATGGCAGCTTGGATGTGCTATTGTTTCCTACAGTAGATCCAATGATCACAATACAAAATACGGGTCTTAAAGTCACAACCCCTTTAACCTTGCTTTTAGCCCTTCTAATTCAATCCTTCTATTTAGAAATGGAGAGAATTATGCTGTAAGAGTCTCTAGCTCTGGGTCGAATAGTGATAGTAAAATATCAAGAAGAGATGCTCCTATTTGAAACTCAGGGTTGACTCAGCCTTCCATCCTTCCGAGGTGGGTAAAATGAGGACCCAGATTGTTGGGGGCAATATGCTGACTCTCTGTAAACCGCTTAGAGAGGCCTGAAAGGCCTATGAAGCGGTATATAAGTCTACTGCTATTATTAAAGTTGGGAAAATAATACCCAGTTATACATTCCCTAAACATTTGGGGATTTTGGTCTGGCTTGCCCTATTTCAGTTTTGTCACTACAAATTCTGGTATAGCCCAGTCAATGGGTAAGCTGAAAAATATATATAAGGTTTCACTTCATATGCTCACAAAACCTAAGTAAGGAGTTATCCCAAGGACTAAAGTTATTCCCTTGGGTAGAGTTACACATTACTCCCAATGGTCAAAGGGAAAAATTCAAAAGATTAAAATCCCACCAGCAGCCCATCCTTTCTGCATTGGTAGTGTCAATGCAATTATAATTCTCATTGCTTAATAAGCAACTTGTCTTTTTTTTGGAGAGTTTAGTATATTTTATTTTCATTTTCATACACTCACATGTATACACCATACAGTATTAAACAATAATTGCATCAATTCCTCTTGTCAACAATGCCCCAGAAAATAAAAGCCCAATATACCTCTTCCATTCTCCATACACCTCTTTCTTTCCCCACTCTCCAACTTTCTATCTTCCCTCCATCATCCCCCTCTACCCTACTTCCCCTCGCCTTCTACCACTCCTCTCTCCAGATCCGCTCCCCCCCTCCTTTTTGCCTTCCCCCCCACCCTCTCTCCCATCCCTCTCTACCCATCTTTCTTCTTCCCTACTCCTCCTCCCCTTGGTGTATTTCCACTATATGTTAATGTACTTGGCTTATCCTATTTTTAAGGAAAAATTAAAGAAAAACAGTATACATGTGAAGTCACATTGCATTGAGATCTAACACATTGTGTCTAGCCTAAGATATATCCCTCCCTCCCCCCACCCTCCCCCCTGACCCCCCACCTCCTTCCCCCCCTGACTTCCCAGAACCCTTACACGGTATAGATTTTTAACAAACACAGTCTAAAATCTAATGAGAAAAAAGAAATAAAGAAATTAATAACATCTCTACATTGATCTTAGCTTCTTCTTGCTAAGCTAACTTTAAACAATTTAAATCATTCCTGATCTTAAGCATAGGCTAACTGGAATTTCTTGGTCCCGTATTTATTTTGTATATAGTCAATCCATTTTTCCAGTCTCGTTTATATCTCTCATTTGAGTGATCTTTAAGATATGCCGATATTTTAGCCATCTCAGCTAAATTTGTAACTTTCAATGTCCATTCTTGAGTTGTAGGCAGGTCTTCCTTCTTCCAGTATTGCGCCACCAACAGTCTTGCTGCCATTATTAAGTGCAGGATCAAGTTAGTCTCTACCGCTGTAAAGTCAGTACTTATACCTCGCAAAAATAACTGAGGAGTAAACTTTATCCTTCTTTTGAAGATATTTTGCATAATCCACCATATTTTTATCCAAAATACCTTAACCTTTTGGCAAGTCCACCATATATGGAAATAGGTAGCATCGAGAGAACCACATCTCCAGCATTTGGGTTGTAAATTCGGATACATAGAAGCCAGCTTTTTAGGATCTAAATGCCATCTATAGAACATCTTGTAAAAATTTTCTCTCAGGTTTTGAGCTTGTGTAAATTTCACATTTCTTACCCAAATTTTTTCCCATGTATCCAACATTATTGGTTCTTCAATATTTTGAGCCCACTTTACCATACAATCTTTAACTAACTCTGTTTCCGAATCTATCTGTATTACAAACCTGTTGTCTTTTCATGACATCATATCTGCTCCACGAAGAGGCTGAATGGCACTCCTAACCTTGGATGTGAGTGTGCTGCCTAATCCTACGTCCAATTGCAGTCTTGGAACTAGGCCAAACTGGTGATGCTATATAATAGTTACTTATTTGTTTATAAATATTGTGTCCCCTGCAGAAAGAAAATTAATGTTAATATAAAAAGGAAGAAACCAAATATATTATCTGTATTATATTTTAGAGTGTATTTTCTGTTTAATTATTTTAATTTTAATTTTGGCTACACTGTGTAGCGTACCACCGGAATGATCAGAAAGAATTCACCCAATAAATAATAATTACATAATTTTTAAAAGCACAGTCTAAAAGCATCAGGATATTACAAATGGTTCCAGTCCAGAAAATTGCAGCTTCAAAAAAGCAGAAGTAAAAATGCTGAACTCCCTCTCCCTGCTGCCCAAGTAAAATAGTTCTAGCTTTTCTAAAAGAAAGAGCAAAGTAACTTTCTGGGCTCTTTGTGGGTGGGCTAGAATAGCTTCCTGGTATTTGAACTTGGGTCTCTCTGGATTCACTTAAGTCACTTTAACTAAAAGTGGAGAACACATTTCTTCCCAAGTTCTGATTTGTCTGGCTAAATATCATGTTTCTAGAATAGCCAGTGTGCCCAAAGTATTGGAAGAACTTTCATTTTGAACTCACCAGAAATGGTCAGAAGAACAACAGTGCAGAAAACCAAAACCAAATGGGAATTCCTTCCAGTTCTATCATTTGCAATCATTGTGGCTTTCCTCCCCATTTTATACAATTTTCCAGAGGGAGAAAGATATTCATATGTCCAATTTGTGGGCTTGTTCACAGTGTATTGGTGGATTGGCTTTTTTTCCTTGAGTTAATTCAAGTATCAGTTTTCGTAAACTGACGCAATACTTGCCTACCTAGTCATCTACTTGTCAAAGAATGAATTAGTCAATTAAATATAAATTCAACGATAGATTTTTTTAAAAAAAAATTCAAATTGATTATTACCAGGTAAAGTGTAATGGGAATGTCAATGTACCAGCATCAAACAGCCTGAACAAATAGACAAATATTCTCCTTGTTCCAAACATGCAGATAGAACATTTGCCATAGTAGTGACTTAACTAAAGCTTAGGTTAATTAAGTTTAGTGAGCAAATGGATTAAATCTGCAATCCAATGTACATATACTGGGAATGGGTCCCAGTAGACTTCTGTCTGAGTGAGACACATCTAGGATTATGAGATCATGTTTGTGGAACCAAGGAGAACATTTTGAAGTATTCTCTGCCAATGTAACTGGCTTGCTTTGGCTCTAAACATTCAAATCAATTTTGTGAGGATTTAATTTTGCTGTTCAAACTTTTTCAGGGCTCCAACTTTTGCTTGAACTTCCTGCTACTCTATATATGTGAGCACTTCGTAAACACTGTCTGTTAAACAAAAGAGAAGCCTGGCATTTGTGTTTAAAATGTGCAACGGCAGGCTGATTAGTGCAGAATAAATTGTATCATTTATGTGAATGTGATGTCTCTTTCTTTGGATAACATTGGGGCAAAGTGATCATAGCAGCAATAGCAGAAGACCACGTTAAAAATAATGCAAAAATTCAGGTTTGCTGTTTCTTTTAGGGTAGACTAAAGGTAAATGTAAAAGTTCCCCTTGCATTTATGTACTAGTCGTTCCTGACTCTGTTTCAAAGTCGAAGAGCCAGCGCTATCCGAAGATATCTCCATGGTCATGTGGCTGGCATGACTAAATGCCGAAGGTGCATGGAATGCTGTTACCTTCCCACCAAAGGTGGTCCCTATTTTTCTACTTGCATTTTTACCTGCTTTCAAACTGCTAGGTTGGCAGAAGCTGGGACAAGTAATGGGAGCTCACCCATTACACAGCGCTAGAGATTTGAACCGCCGAACTGCCAACCTTTCTAATTGACAAGCTCAGTGTCTTAGCCCCTGAGCCACTGCATCCCTATAAAGGGTAGACGACAGGCTTTTTATTACAATGCAACTTCTCTAACTCTTGTCTGTCTCCCTGCATGCCTTGCAAATGCAGGCTCAATAACGCCTCTAGAACCATAACAGCTTCCATAAAAACATGTATATTCTTCAGTGTGTTCATAAAATCCTTTGTTCAAAGTTGACTAGGACGAAAACATGAGCAAGGGTTGGTTGGAGACATTTTCAGCTTATGCTTCCATCTGAACGTAAACAAACGCCTCTGTGAATTCTGCTTTAATGAGTAGAATGGATGTCTGTGAGTGATTTCCCCCTCCCTCCCTTGAATGCTGGGCTTTGTAGAGATGCTGAAGTTGAATGAATTGATGGATGGCAGCACTCAGCAGACTGGATTGGTTGCAAGTCTTTGAAATCCAAAACCTGAATGAAGGACTAATTCTAAACCAAATTTAGAAATGGAATGTGGTTTTGATCATTGTAAGGCAGTGTTTGCAAATGATAAATATTCAGTAATGCAGGCGGTGAAGCAGCGCCATTTAACAGTGACCTTGTAGTCGGGCCAAATGTTGCAAAGGAGAGTAAAAAAATGAATGCATTTTTTTGTCCATAATTTACTTACTTATTTATTGGAGAGGGGAGCTGACCCGGCAAAAAATGGATTACACCTCTAGAAATATGATAACTGAAGAATCCTGCTTGATTTAAAACCTTATAAGGACCAGCACTGAAGATATTAATGCTAAAAGCTTGATTCATTAATCTAAGGAAGGAAAATTGTCGTGGTATATTTGCTGTTGAAGACCAGCCAATATTTTTAGCTTCTGCGATTTTGAACCTTGCTTTTACACGGTAATTAGCCTATATTTGTATATGTGAAAGAATAAAAATTTCAGTGGATAGAAAACTGCTTCCTAGGGATAAATGATCTATTTTATAAAAAAATTCAGGGTTGGGAGAAAAACTCAGTTTTCCTTAATTTTTTTCCCTCTCTGTGTATTCTTTTAACTTTATTTGCAGAATTAATGGCTAAAAATATAGAACTCTTTTTTATCTTTTGGTCAGCAATTGTTAGAAAAGAAAGCTGTTGTAAATCTACAGTCGTCAGTGTATAGTTATGAAATGGTTTGGGGAGATAATTCTTTTGTGAGCATGCGGTGCAATCTTAAAGAAAGCTTTCAAGCACTCAAGAAATTCTCTTGGGTGATACAAACTAGATCAAAACATGCAGCAACATGTGCTGCGTTCCGTAAGCATTCTAAATCAAGCTATAGGGTTTCAGCATCTTGAGATGAACAATTACTTCTGGTTTCTGACTGACAGTGTTTGTGCTTTCCACATGCAGGTTTCCACTCGTTTGGTACATGCTGGTAGGATACGCGTAAAGAGATCATCCAGGAATGGTGGATCACTTGCTTCCTGCGGATGCATCTTTCTCATCCACCAGGCCCTCAATTGGATACTTTGGGGACATGACAGCTATTGGGAGGTCATACCAAATGCTGCCTTCCCCAGTGTCTGAAGATGACAGTGATTCCTCAAGTTTTTGTTCTTGTTCAAGCCCAGATTCCCAGGTTCTAAGCTCCAGCTATGGGAGTTCATCAAGTGCTGAGAATCAGGACAGCATCCTGGACTACTTGTTGTCCCAGGCATCTCTGGGGAATGGCCATGCTTCTTGGTGGGATAAAAGGAGACTTCAACCCATTGTGAAGGAGGAGAATTTTAGAATTCCAGAGTTCACAGTGGAGATGGAAGATTCCGGACCATTCCAGCCTACCCTTGAGGAAATAGAGGAGTTTTTGGAAGAAAACATGGAGATGGATCTCAAAGAAGGACCTAAGAGTGAGACCAAAGACATGAGAGCTTGCAGCCAAATCACTGTAACTTCCATACAGCAAAAAGACCAGATGGTACCAAGTATTACTTTAAAAGACAATAAAAATGAACAATCAAATGGTGCAATGGAAGGCAGCCATACATCTAACGGAGCAGTGTCCCTTGATGGAGGTATACCAGTCATGCTCCAGATCCAGCCAGTTCAAGTTAAGCAACCGTCAGATGTGAGCCCTAGTTCACAAGGATCAGTGCAAGAAAACATTAAAATTGCACAGCTCTTGGTCAACATCCAAGGGCAAACTTTTGCACTGGTGCCACAACTTGTCCAATCATCCAATTTGAACTCATCTTCCAAATTTGTCCGCATAGCTCCAGTTCCGATAGCTGCAAAACCTATTGGTCCAGGAGGTACAATCCAGGGTCAAACTGGAGTCATCATGGGTCAAAAGTTTCAAAAGAATCCTGCAGCAGAACTCATTAAAATGCACAAATGTACTTTTCCTGGATGTACCAAGATGTACACTAAAAGCAGCCATTTGAAAGCCCATCTAAGAAGGCACACAGGGGAAAAACCCTTTGCATGTACTTGGCCTGGCTGTGGATGGAGGTTAGTACTGTCAATTTGGTGGCTGAATCTGATTTATAAATTCTATTGTGCATCTACTGGACAAAGTAATTAGAGTATGTTCCCTTAAAATTTGGTAACTCTCCAAAAAACCCTGTATTTATAAAACAGGACATTGGCCTTTATAAAATACACAGTGATATCCCATTTATAAAAGATAAGTCAGACTTGACAGAGCAACTTTGAATGCCATTGAATCAATCACTGTTTGCTTTTTTTGCAAACTATTTTAGTAAAGCTTAAATACCCAATATACATAGTTCAGCAGGAAAAGACACCCTTTGCATTCAGAAATTCCAAGGTTCATTCTTGTCTACTCCACTTAAGAGGTCTGATAGCAACTGCGGGGAGCGATTTGTATTGGAGAGACCATGTTCCTATCTACTGTATGCTGGTATCATCAATTCCAAAGATCAGACTAAGTAGGGATATGCAAAACACATCAATTTAGAAGTGATGTAAGTCAGCTTCCTATATTTTTCACCCATTACAATTCATAAACTGTTGATTGTGATTTCCCAAATCCCTTTTAGCACTCAGATCAAACAATATCTCTATTATGTAAATAGCTTAATTTCCTTTAGAAATAAACACAACACAAATGCAGCTATACACTCTCAGATAAGCAGAAACTTCCTAACAATAAGGACAATTAACTGGTGGAACAGCTTGCCTTCTGAAGTTGTGGGTGCTTCATCACTGGAGATTTTTAAGAAGAGATTGGGCAGCAACCTGTCTTCTTCTATACCAGAAGACCCTGGTATAGGCCAGGGTCTTCTTCTTGAGCAGGGGGTTGGACTAGAAGACCTCCAACGTCCCTTCCAGTTCTACTCTGATTGAAATCTGGTCTCTGAAAATAGACTCTTAAAAATCTAAGATATAAATGACCATTATTTTCTACTATGTGTGATCTTCCAGTAGTTTCAGATAGTTTGTTTATTACTGTGTGTGTGAGTTTATAAATGTATGGTTGCATACAGAGAGATTGATTCAAATTAATATATATATTTTCCACGATAAGGAAAGGTTAGTTAAAATAACTCCTAAATCTGTAGATAAACAGAATATAAACTTCCATGCCCCCCAGTTGTTACTACCAATAGTTAAAAGATAGTAGGAGTTTGAGACCAAATATTCAGGATAGGTCACTGGTAAAAGTATGATACCAGGTAAACCCAAGACTTAATTTCTTGAATGTTGAAATGTGAAAAAAAAATCAGAATTAATGATATGAATTCCTGCCTTGCATGGTATAAAGGTTCTCTCTGATTCTTTTTTTTGGTGTGTGTGTGTGTGTATGTGTGTACTAGTGTCTATTAATGACAGAGTTTAACATAAACATTTTTAATATTTATTTTCCATTATGTAAAACATACTGTGAGTAAAATCTTCCTGGCAAACTGCTTAAAGGGAAAGAGAATAATAATAGAAATGACTTTGCAGCATTGCCAATGGAGCTGCATCCTGCCAGGTCTACTTCAGGGGTACGGATAACTTTAGCTAGGTTTGATTTACTAAGCTTGGGCTATTCTGGTATATCACTCTGGAACTTCCTAGGCAACCATTGCCTCTGGAGTATCCACACAGAGACAGAGGCCTCTTGAATCTTAGGTGGCTGAGGGATCTGCTTAAGGTACAAGGCCAAAAGCCAGGAGATTGTGAGTTCAAGTCCCACTTTAGCCATGAAAGCCAGCTGGGTGACTTTGGGCCAATCAATCAATCTCTCTCTCAGCCCGACCCACCTCACAGGGTTGTTATTTGGGGGGAAATAGGAAGAAGGAGTATTAAGTATGTTTTCTACCTTGAGTTATTTGTAAAAATAATAAAGGCAGGATACAAATTAGATAGATAGATAGATAGATAGATAGATAGATAGATAGATAGATAGATAGATAGATAGATAGATGATAGATAGATAGATAGATAGATAGATAGATAGATAGATAGATAGATAGATAGATTAAAGAAACCAACCAACCAACCAACCAACCAACAAATGTAAACTAAGTCCCCAGAAACAAGAATACATGAGGTTGCCTTGGCAAAGGTGCTGAGAATTATCTGTTGCGTGTTTCACTTTGTTTTCATTCCTTATGCCAAAAATATCCATTTGCCACGGGGCAGAACAATTTCCTTCTACCCCCAGCTTAGAGATTGGGGACTAATTTAAGGACTCCCTTAAAGAACATTTGGACATATGAATTTCCCCAGGATCTTTTTTTTTTTTGCTACCAATTCTTTGTACAAGAGGATGTGCAAAATATTTAATAATGCTTTAGTAGGTGTGGTAGGCTGCTTCCATGACTCTCAGAACATGGTAGTTGAATATTTACTAATATGGCCCCTTTTCAGATACTTTGGCTGTGCGTTAGAATGTTGGATTTGTGTAGAGTTGAGCAAACTGAGATCTCAAGGCTAAATGAAGCCCTGAAGCTATTCTGTCTGTCCCTAAAAAGAATTTGATAGCCAAAACTGCCAAAAATTATGCCATAATGTCCCACCATTTTGAGATGGGAAAGGTGGAAATTTATATGTAATAAGCTTAATGGTTTAAACAACAGCTACTCCCTTCAACCCTTATTCTCCCTCACCTTAAAAATCTTACCCCAATATGATTCTCCTATCCTCCCCCCAATTTAAGTGCACCTCCCTTATCCCTGAGCTACTCTGTGCTCTGAAATTTGCTTGTGTATTTGAATTTATGGATACTTGTCTTTGGGAAAATATAGACTATAAGCTAACTAGAATTCAGAAATAGTGCCCCGAATCAATCAGCTCAGTAGTCCTTCTTCAAAAACAAAGGGGAAGGGAACATTTAAAATGGCTTGTGGACTAGATATGTCAGAAAGTGTGCTGACTTAAAAAAGAAGAAGGAAAACAGTGGCAAATGAATCTGCATGCTATAGGACTTAGTAATATCATTGCTTCCTATCCCTTTGTGAACTACAGATTCCTTGTCTATGGAGATTCTGAGTCATCCCAGATCATGGTTGTCCCAAAGGTGCTTTTTCAAGAGGCCACTGAGCTTTCTAGTTTTTCTTTGAAGACATTTCACTTCTTATCCAACAAGCTTCTTCAGCTCTGGCTGGATGGTGGAGAAGGGAAGGATTTATATTCCTTGCAGATGGACTAGCGGTGTGCAAGGAATATAAATCCTTCCATTCCCACCATCCAGCCAGAGCTGAAGAAGCTTCTTGGATGAGAAGCAAAATGTCTTCAAAGAAAACCAGAAATCTCAGTTGCCTCTTCAAAAAACACCTTTGGGACAGATTCTATATTTCATTTTCTGTATCGCTCCCAGGTATTAACTGAGCACAGCACTCTCCTCTTTCCTTCCTTTCAGCAAATACAGCTCAAATGCATGATTGGTATGATGGAAGCACACTAGAAGGGTAGTGTCCTCCCTCCAAGATAGACCAGGAAGCCAAAGTCTTTTTATTATAAGATTATAGTAACATAATCTTTCAGAGCTGGCAGGCAGCATGTGAAACCATGTTCCCACCCCCACCAATCCTCAGAAAAACCTCTCTCGACAAAACTGGTCCCCGGTGCAGCAGTGTCCAAAGAATTGGGGGCCACTGGTCTACGTGATACATAGAGTAAAGCTGTCATTGTCAAGAAGCTAATTTTAGATGTTTCTCTGGGTTTTTCCTTCTGGCTGGACAAATGCACTCAAGAAAGTCATATGCCTCCAATCTAATCCCAAATGAATTTGGGTGTTATTCTGATCCCAAGCCATGTGCTTGCCACTGGAATTTGTTGCTATACAAAAGAAGGGAAGTTGCTGCATTTTTCCTTCAAATGTTCCTCCCTTTGGGGACAGATCTCTGCTTTCTCAACATTAATTGAATGTTCTTCTTCTTGAACATCAAAGTCAGATAGTCAAATTGACTGAGCCCGCTGAGCTTAGAATTACACAGCTTTCTTTTATCAGCAGGTTGTGTTTACTTCTTCAGAGTTTGAAGAGAGGGAGGGAGATCTCCTAAGACAGGAACAAATATATCTGAAGCCTCTGGTTTTTTTCCAGATTTTCTTAAACGCTTCTGGTATTTTTCTCCCTTTCTTTCTTCTTTACCTCAGGTTGAGGAGACATTTCTTCTCCAAGTAAATGCATTTAAGATTATTGGGAAACTTGAAAAAATGTTGCAGAAGAAGAATATCTTTACCAGAGATTCACACACCACTACTGGTTTCAGTATAGAAGCCAGAGGTGGTATTCCACCGGATCGGGCTTCGTTGCCCGAAACGGTAGCAGAAATCTCAGCTGGATCTGCCCACCCACCCTGGCTTGATTTCGTCCTATTTAGGAATGCGTTTTGAGCAAAGCACATGCGCGGAAGGCCTGGCGCATGCGTGGACAGGGCATGTATGAGAGAAGTGCGTATGCCCGCGCACACACAAACATTTGCAAACCGGTAGGGAAGGGAAGGTGAAAACCACCCCTGATAGAAGCATTAGCCATTTCTGGTTGGGGATAGTAAGTGTAGGTTCCCAGGGCAATGATCTTGAGTTCAGAACAAAAGGGAAAGTCCAGAGCAGAGCTTTGTATAGAGGCTGGCTATTTACTCAAAGTGTGTATCTTTAAAAACAAACAGAACTGCTAAGAAGAATGAAAAGTTTTTCTCATCTGAAAATCAAATGCGTACACAAATATAGCCATCTTGTTGTTGTTTTTTAATTGTTTGGTTTCATTGGTAATTCATGCCTCTTATTAATTATCAGTGGAGGTAGATCTACAGCAGTTTGTTTAGTGATCGTTTGAAGTTACAATAGCACAGAAAAAAGTAACTTATAATCGTTTTGTCACACGACCGTTGCAGAATCTCCATGATCAAAATGCAGACACTTGGCAACGGATTCATATTTATGACGGTTGCAGTGTTCCGAGATCGTGTGATCACTTTTGGCAACCTTCTGAAGTCAATGAAGAAGCCAGATTCACTTAGTAACTGTGGAAAGAAAGTTCATAAAAAGAGGCAAAATTCACTTAATAACTGTCTTTGGCTACAGGAATTTTGGACTCAGTTGTGGTTGTAAGTTAAGGACTACCTTATCATTGGTACATTGAGTATAGAACCATCATCGTAGCTTTGCACAACTTGGTTCTCTTTCAATGTGGTTGGGCATGTTATAATCAAGCATTATAACTGAAACGTACCAGGTTATAATGCCCTAGTCTGCACTGATTGGCCATATTTCTCAGATTACAAATGACCCCTCCCCATACAGTCTCTGGAAACTTAAATTTTAATTCCTCATGATCAGAGCTACAGCTCTTCTATAAGGATACTGCACCAGAGTTAAATTCTTATTCCCTGTCCCAAGGTTTCTTAAATGAAGTAACTCATTACATTTTCCAGAATCAGAAGTCCGTGCGTTCCAGCATCAAGTGAGCCCTTAACCAAACTGCAGCATAAATTCTAGAAAAAAAGTGAATGAAAGCTTGGTAGATGTTAGCATACCTCAGTAGAGTCTTCTCTAGCTTGGTACCCATTTTTTTCAGAGGTATGAGATGAAACAAAAACAGCAGAGGAGCAAATAGACGGAAGAGATAAGTTCAGTATTATCCAACCATAGCATCCTTAAGATATGTGGACTTCAACTCCCAGAATTCTGCTTCTGAAATGAATTTGGAGACATCTTTTTGTGCCTTACCCTCTTGGCTCCATAGAAAAAATAAATAAAGCCAGTCTTGTTACCATTCTCTGGGCTTAATATCAGCCCCACTTTCTTTCTCACCCCCACTGAGCAACCCCAGGGTAACACAGAGCTGAACAGAAGAATGAAGGACATCTGAAACAGATAGGTGCGAGAGATTGATGATCCCATTTTCTGATGTGTTTTAGAGCTCAGAGTTCTCCTTCAACATCTCATTGGTACTAGAACAAGAAACACTCTGAAAAGTACAAAAGTACAAAAGGCCCTTTGTCTCTGCTTTTCTGAACAGCCTAGCTTTTCTTATTTAAATCTTGAGCCAGGCAAGGCAGCTTTGTTAGGGAATGGAAGGATTGATGTGTTTGGGTCTTTGTGAGTGAGTGTGTGTGTGTGTGTGTGTGTGTCCCCTTTTCTTAGTAGTGCCACTCCTGATCAGAATATTTGCTCACCAACCCAACCTGGATGCTTTATATTTATTTATTAAATGTATATGCTACTCTTTTCACTGTCTCGAGTGGCTCTGGATGGCCTATAATAGTATAAAAGCATAGATACAAAAGCATTAAAATTTAAGTTTGGCAGCAAATAAATACAAGATGAAAATCAAGAAAATGGGTGGTACATGGGGGAAGGGTGGTGGTGATGGGATTTTGTTTCTTATTCAATCAACCACTTCTAGCATAGCGGGGGGGGGGGGAGATCATGGGCCCAAGCCAACCGGCACAGCCACATTTTAAGGCCCTTCTAGAAGGCCAGACGGGTGAGGATGGATCTCACCTCTGATGGCAAGACATTCTCTCATGGGCGGGAGGCCATGACAGAGAAGGCTGTTCTCCTTGATCCTGCTAGGTGAAATTCCTTGGCCAATCCAGAAAAGGCCTCTCTGGCTGATGCCAGTCAGGTGGGTTAATTCCATTGGAGGGAGACAGTGTTCAGGAAACATCAGGAAATCTGATATCAGTCTGTGAGGTGATCTACTACTTTCTTCCACCTTTTTAGGGTCTGCTGTTATGCAAGCAGAGTCTCTTTTCTGCTTTCAGTGTTTTGCCTCTGCCAACAGCAGCAGCAACAGCGCCCCGCTTCTACAGATTGTAGAGATCTGTCTTATGAAGCTATATATACACTCAGGTAGCACATCACCTCCTAACTGTATTCAGTATTGCAACCTCTCAACATGAAAATGTCCTACATTCAGGAGCCATTTCCCCAAGTGAAAGGATTAGGGGACTGGAAGAGACAACCCTGGACTGAATAGATAAAATTGCTCTGACAAAATATATAACAGCTTCCTCCATTCTAACAGTATATACCTGTGATGGAGAATCTATGGCAAGCATGCCCGAAGTGGCATTCAGACCCATGTCACTTGACATGCATGGCATCGCCCGTTCCTCTTCTGGATTTCTGGCGTGCATGTGCACACAACAATCAGCTGGCCTTTGTACATGTGGCAGTGCCAGAAACTGGAAGAGCTGGTCTTCTGTTTTGCTGCGTGAGCATGCATGCCAGCTAGAAACCCAAAAGACTAGCTGGCTGATGTGCATCTGCACACTGAAAACCAAAAGTTCATTTTCGGACACGCGCATGCGCCCTGAGCAGCTCTCTTCCAGGTTGTGGCCCCGATGAGCGTGTCACTCAGTGCCAAAAAGGTTTGCCATCACTGGTATATACACTCCAGTCCAGTCAGGGTTCTAGTTTGGGAAAGCTTACAAGGTAATAAAATGTTGTATGTCATGGTTACACCTATTCTGGGCAAAGCAGTTTAAACTTTGCTAGCCCTGATTAATTTTTAATTGCATTGATAGCTTTTGTAATTATTGTACATTTATGGGGTTCTTAAACAGCATTTACATGAAACAATCTCCTTTCCAGAGAAACAATTTCCCATGTTTTCTTTCCCCATATAGTTTTTTTAAAAGGATCCAACTGATGTTATTGCTACAAAAAAAGCACTAGGCAAATATAAACTGCAAGAGATAAATAAATGGGTAGAAGACGGGCGGAAGTACTGAAAGTGATAGAATTAATAATATGTGAATTCTGTTTTCAAAAATTCTGCTTGGAATTTGTTTCAGTTCACATACCTAAACTCAGTTCCATGAAACATATTTCACCTATGATGTTAGTTTTAATTTCACTTCCTTGATACTGGAGGAGCCAATTGTTTGCAAATATATAGATACAACAATCCTTGGATCTTCAAAGGTATCAGCAATTCCTTCAGAAGATTAGATCTATGTCTATGAGAGGCCTATTCAATTTGATAGGAAAGTTGAAATAAAAATACTAAAAATTTGGAACTCCTTCCAAATTATTCTGGGAGAGATGTTTTTGCCAGATGCAGCATAGAATCTTGTTCTTCCACTACCGTATTTGTTACTACTGCCCTATAAGATATAAGCCGGTTGATCAGAAAGGTTGGTAGTTCAGCAGTTTGAATCCCTAGCATCGCATAATGGAATGAGCGCCCGTTACTTGTCCCAGCTTCTGCCAACCTAGCAGTGCAATAGCATGTAAAAATACAAGTAGAAAAATAGGAACCACCTTTGGTGGGAAGGTAACAGCATTCCGTGCACCTTTGGCGTTTAGTCATGCTGGCCACATAACCACAGAGATGTCTTCGGACAATGCTGGCTCTTCGACTTTGAAACAGAGATGAGCACCACCCCCTTGAATCGGGAACGACTAGCACATATATGCGAGGGGAATCTTTTACCTTTTTATAAGATTTCTGGAAGGAATGTTAATTGTGCTCTTTCAGTTCTTAAATTCTGTTCTTGGAGAACTGGTGACTTCAGTGGATTTCTGGCAATTAACTCTGAGTAGCTCCGAGAATCAAGGCAACTTTCAATCTTATCTTCAATTAGCATATTTAATAGCGCTAAATCCTTTGCTTCGGAGCTCCTGCTGCTACTATTCAAAAGCTTGTGCTGCAAAGCTGTTGTTTTATCCTCGACATATACATTTCCTATCAAGAAAAAGGAAAAAGAAGTGGTCAGGAAACATGGGAGGGTTAAAAATAGAAGATGATAATATCTGGAGTCCCTATAAGGTTCCATAAATGAAAGATAATGATTGTATATTAATACCCAATCAAACCTAAATGGGGAAAGATCAGTTTATAAAACATTTCTGTCTTCAGAGAGCATTATATAATAATCTGAAGGCTTTCACCCTTAACTAATGTTTAATGTTTGGGTGTGTACATGCTGCAAGTATATAAGGAGCTACAAATTTATTTCTGTAGTTATAGTAAACCGATCTTTTCAAGCAAACTGAATGCCAACATAGCAATGTTGTTACCTGATCAACTGAAGGCTTAACTATGATACAAAATGTATTTTTATCATATTTACTCATGTTCCTTTTCATGGGCCAGGTAGCACATACCCCAAACTTTCTCCCTCCCTTCTCCAAGAGGTTTTGCTCCTAACGTCAAACTACAAGGATTAAGAAATATTTTGTTCAAACATGCTTAATAAATACCAGAGAAACTATAGACAAGAACTCTATATAGCAGGGCTAATTTTTTTTAATTCCCTAAAGAGTAGCGATAAAATACAAAAAGAAATAAACAAAAATGTCACATAATTGTTGGCAGTGTTTCTATTTGGAAACTCCCGTTCTCTTCTAGGTTGCAAAGAGAAGTTCCATCTTTTTCTTGAAGAAAAAACTAACTTTATCATCTTAAAACAAAGTTGCACTACTTGAGACCTCAGGGTCCTTACATTTGGCCTCTCAATACTTTGGTCATGGCTCCCCAAACTCTTCCAAAATTTCCCATTTTTAGAGTGACAGAAGGGGGAAATTATTGGGATCAATAAAAATTTTGGCTAAGAAATGCCTCTAATTTCATTTACAGTGGAACCTCTGGTCACAACCATAATCCATTCCAGGACTTTGGTTGCAACCCGATTTGGTTGTGACCGGAAGCAAGACTGAATGTGCATGCGCATACCAAAAAAAATAGTGTGGAAGGGGAAATCGCTGCCGCAGGAAAAATAACTGCGGCTGTGTTTTACCGCCACCCGAGTATTTGTTCACGGCCAGATGCAAAAAAATTGCAAAATTTTGATCGATTTGGTCGTGGTCAGAAGCATTTGTGACCCAAGGTTCTACTGTATTTCCTATAGGAACAGCTTCTTAAAGATTCTAGTCCAGGACTGTCAAAATTCTGGCCCGCAGGCTGGATGCGTCACGTGCTGGCCACGCCCACTCCTGGTTTAGCAAAGGGGGGAAAGTCCCAATATGTCACATGACAACATCGTAACGGTGCGAGTTTGACATCCTGTCTATGCCAGTCTTCATTACTGTTCTGGCTGATACCAACTATGGGATTCTACTATTCAAAGGGTGCCTAAGTCCAAGTGTGTTTCATGAATTCTTAGATTTTCCAACTGACTTTTCATTTTACCTCTGTATGCAAATGATACTTTGGAAATGTCTATGCAATTTCTGTGGGGAGAAACCCATTCTTGGAGCAGAGGAGATTTCTTTCTTTCCCTCAGATTTGTTGCAGGTGACAGCAGCAATTATTGTATCCTAGGAAATGGAAAATTCAAACCATCTTTTTTGGGAGGGAAGAGAAGGAAAAAAAGTTCTTAGAATTTTTCTTGGCAAAAATGTGGATTTCGAAAGAATTCCTAAGAATTTCTTTTCAGCTTGACAGTTGACAGCCCAGGTTCAAAACCCAAGCACCATGCAATAGGGTGAGCTCCCATTACTTGTCTCAGCTCCTGCCCACCTAGCAGTTTGAAAGCATGTAGGTGCAAGTAGATTAATAGGTACCACTTCAGTGGGAAGGTAACAGTGTTCTGTGTGCCTTTGGTGTATAGTCATACCGGACACATGACCATGGAAAATGTCTTCGGACAATGCTGGCTCCCTTGGCCAAGAAATGGAAATGAGCACCATGCCTAAAGTCAGACATTACTGACAGGGAAACCTTAACCATATTTCCATAAAATAGATTGGCCTGTTACTGTTTGGGAAGATGGGAGCAAATGGATACTAAAAAGTGGACAATTGCTGCTTTATAGTCTATAATGTATGAATAATATGGGTTTATTAAGATGTGATCTTCATTTGAGATCTGCCTCTGCCCAGTTACTTTTCATAGCATTTCTTATAATTGCCATTCTCTCTGTGTGTTTTGGTATGTATGTGTATACATAGTATTTGTGTATATTGAAAGCCATGGCCAGTAAATAGGAGGGTGGAGATAATCCAAGATTCTGAAATAACTCACTTTGAAATGAAAATGTTTCAGATATTGAACCATTGTTCATTGACTTTCTTTTCATATATGGATCTTGGGGCAATTGTCTCCCTGAGTACCTTCCAAAAATGTCCTGAAGAATAAAAATAATCTATTTGGCAGGATTATTGAAATATTCTTCAGCAGAGTGGTGTGATCTAGAGATGAAGACACTCACCGCACACTCAGAAGGCTGAGAGTTCAATCTTAGGCAGCAAGAGATGGTTCTCTCTCGGAGCGCACAAAGAGTAAATATCTGCTGCGACCTCCACATAGGTGTCAGGCAGGGCATCCAACCAGTAAATGCTCAGCTCCATTCAGTAACCTTGACTCTACCCCGATTCAAGGTATTACAGGACCATAAAAAGAAAAATGAAGTATTCTTCAGGATTATTTCTTTGAAAGAATGATCATAATGTTAAATATTCTTGTTTCTGTTTTTATATGACCACTTAAAGATGAAGGCATCACACTGATAATCTTTACTTATCTGCTCCCAGGTTCTCACGATCAGATGAACTTTCTCGACATCGGCGTTCCCACTCGGGAGTAAAACCATATCAGTGCCCTGTGTGTGAGAAGAAGTTTGCACGGAGTGACCATCTGTCCAAGCACGTCAAAGTCCATCGATTTCCGCGAAGCAGCCGCTCAGTGCGCTCCGTCAATTGATGTGTCCGGTCCGGTCCTTCCCATCATGCCTCTAAGAACTGCCACAAGCAGCATTTGTTCCTTTCTTGTGATAATTTATTTATCTCCATGTAACCGCTGCCATTAGGACATCACATGTGCCTTCCTCACCCCCATCATTCACCAACTTTGCTATTTTTTTTCCTAATTCTTTGTGTTGCTGCCGCTGCCACTTTTTTTTTTGAAAATTACAACATTTCATTTTCAGTCAATTGAGCTCCAACATCATGATAATATATGGACAACTTGCTGCTAGTTAATTACAGTTCTGGCATTCCTGAGCGCTTTTGCTCATGTAGAGGGCTATTCATCATGAGGTTGTTTTAAAAATGCATAATTCATATTATTAAGTTGGCCTATTTGTCCGCTTTGGAAAGAGCAATGTCCTTTTGAAATGGAAAAGAAATCCGCTTCATTTTCATGAGTTCGTTTTTGTTGATGCAATGACTTGGTGTTGGGCTCACTAGTTAGATCTCCATTGGTGCTCTCAAAGGAGACTGAACAGAAGAAACATGTCAGCAATATGTGTATGTGTGTGACTGAGTGTGTCTGTACATAGAAAGAAGGGATGGCCAACAGAAAGATCTTTGATTAGACTAAGCAATAAATCAGTGTATGAAATGATCATTCTAGTCTGAATAAACCCTAGATTATTCCAGATTGAGTGCACACCGTATCTGAGCCTATCAGTTGCTGCCATTTGCAGACTTACCAGCTCTCTCTCTTGAGAAGATGCTTCATTGGATCTGGCAGACTCCACTCTCCCTTGTTCTTAGTCCCATGCAAAGATTAGTATGTTTGAAAATGCCTGTTACAGTATATCTCATGTGGCTGGAGGAGATAAATAAATTAGGATATTTTCACCCAATCACCTGTTTCCAAAATATAATAACCTTTAGTCATTCAGCCCAGAGATATGGCTTTGCATGGGTTGCCCCACAATTTAGGCACAACCCTTCTTTAGGTTGTATAAAAACTATGGTAAATTTCAGAGAAGTATCCTGTTGCCTGGGATACTCCATTTTGCACTGTTTAGATTCATAACCTCTGGATTGGATACACAGAAGGGGCTAAAATTGGTTCTTCTCAACTTGGACAAGTGGATAAGTGGATTTGTCTTGCAGAATTCCCCAAACATCACAGTCAAGTTGGAGAAAACCAAGCTAAAGCAATTCTCTCACATGTACTAAATAGAATCTGATAACATTCTAAACAATTAAGCTTGCATAATTAAAGACTGATACCAAAGATGGATACAATTATCAACCACAGCAGTTAAGAAGGCCAAATATTTATCTATTCAATGTATTACCGTAAATCATTTATCTAGGAATTTTGTTTTGGTTCTTTAGTAGTAGAGCACATCAATCCTGCATTATATGTCATAGTGCCAAAATCTGGCCATGGACAATCTGTTCCTACCGTATAAGAAGCCAAGTTAGGCTGTGGATTTGATAGGTGTGTGTTTGCATGTGTGCGTGTTTATTTGGCTGACCAGTGCTGTGGAGGAAATGAATGAAGTTTTTCTATGAAGTTCAAACTGTCACACAGCTATGGTGCTACTTTCAGAAGTAAGGAATGTGATGGCCATTGCTCCAGACTCTACTCAACTTGATATATATACATACATACATACACACACACACAACCCCCACCATGGGAAGCCATATGCAAGAATGTCTCATAATCTGATATGAACTTGAAGGTGCTCTTAGCAAAAGATGGATAAGCTGAGGAGGTGGAGGATATTCAGGAGGCTTGAGGTAGTGATAGTGGAAAGTCATTTCCCCAGTCTTGAGTATTGTTAAATGGGTGTTTGGTAATTGGCCATCTCCTCTTTTGGCAGCCACTGTATGAACAGGCAAACCTTCCTGCACGATGACCATTTTCTAACTATGATATGGTTCAAAATCATAAGGGTGGAAGGGTGGCCATCTCTGTTTCTTTATTGAATACCGGAAAGGCTCATGTTCCTCTTTTGGAATGATGCTTGTCATTAGTCTTCAATAGTTCCTTCAATGGATAGTATGTCCTGTCCCATTCCATCCCCCACCCCCCGTGATTGTGCTGTGGGAAAATGGGATAGCTGCATGAAATCCTGTGTCAATTTCTTGCTGTGCCATTGACTTTGGGTCTGCGGGCAGCCTTAATCAACTACCATTCCTGCAAAAACATCTATGTGACTTCTTCTGGAATGTTACCCTTAGTTTCTAACTGCCAATCCTTTTGCCTCCGCTTATATTGCATCTTCCCAGACTAAGGGTGAAAAAAAACTGCTGAGCCAATTTGCCCTTGTTTACAGTACTGAACATAATCCATATTCCTAGTAGCTGAGGAAGAAGGACTTCAGACTTAGTGAATGTTCTATGAAAGCACTTTGAGAGATTTCAGCTCAGTGCCCCTCTGGGCCACTATTCAGAGAGCAATGCAATTGGAGCATTGGGTGTTCCAGCCAATTAGCATGGTAGCTGTCTTAAGGGCCTTTAATGTTTTTTTTAAGGGAATATACACAACACATAGATAATCTGACGAAGCAGGAAAAAATATGTTAGGCAACATTTCCTTTTATATATATATATTTTGTACTCTACTGATTTTAGGATGTTTCTAGAAAACGAGAATGTCGTAAGTAGGGTTGTTGGCTATTTTTTAAAAATAGGCTATGATCACACACCATGCATAACAAATCAGTTAAGGATCTTGTGGCGGTATTTGTGCAACATTTTAATTTGGATTGCTTTTAATGCAGCTTTTTGTTCTGTTTTAGCTTTAGATGATCGGTCAAAGCCCTAATGGGTAAATTCCAGGGGTGAAATTCAGCAGGTTCTGACAGATTCTGGAAAACCAGTGGTGGAAATTTTGAGTAATTTGGAGAACCAGCAAATACCGCCTGTGGCTTGCCCCAGAGCGGGGTGGGAATGAAGACTTTGCAATATCCTTCTCCCAAGGAGTGGGGAGAGAATGGGGATTTTGTAGTATCCTTCCCCTGGAGTTGGGTGGGAATGGAGATTTTCAAATTTCCTTCCCCTGCCACACCCACCAAACCATGGCCACAGAACTGATAGTAAAAAAAAAAATTGAATTTCACCACTGGTCAATTCAATCGCAAAACTAAATGTGCTGTACAGTCCTAGCTCTCATGTTGCCAATCTCACCAATCTCACTGAAAGCAATTGGACAGCTGTGATCAGTTCTCTTCTTTCAGAGGAGCTCAGTAGCAATGAATTTTAGCATCATGCCCTATCCTTTTAGGTCAACCAAACGGGAATTAAAACACTGCAATTCTGGGTTGAGTAGGTCAAAACAGAGACCACGTTGTCATTTAAGAGCAATAGTTCCAGTTCTTTATGCTAGGAATGCATTCCTTTGGTCCTCTGGAAATTTGTATACTATATATGTGAATGTCTCTCCTATTGACTGGTTTTTATCTCACATCCTATGAATGTATGTAAATAAAATTGTACATATTGCATATCTATATAAAATATCTTTTAAAAAAACACAAAGATGATGTAAATTAGAGTCAAAATAATATCTTTAAAGCCAGTGTACATAAGTTACAATTCTGTATATTTTTCTTTTGTTCTTCATAAAATATATTTACTTTGACAATAAAAAAGAAATTTTAAATTTTACAAATCATGTTATATTAATTTCTGGTTTTCACTCATAAATTGGACAGTCTTAAGCAATCAGTAGTTGGGTGGTAGTAATTTTCTAAGTAATTTGCAATACTCATATACTATGGTTGGCAGAACCAAGATTAAATTGAATTTATAATATACATGACTTTAATATAATGAGTTTTCCTTTTCCTTTCTAATTTCATTTATGCTTGCTTGAGACTTTAATGGGAAGCTACCCTAAATGTTACTTTCATGATCATATGGATTACTTAATCCTTCAAAGTTTCAAAGATTCAAAGATTCAAAGTTCTTTTTTCCCACAAAATTTTTGCTCATTACCAAATGTTCTTATCTACCTTTTGGCATATTAAAGCTTTTGAAAAGCCTTATAATAAGCAATAATCTTTCAAGAGTCCAGGTAACACTGAAGAATCTTTGGAAAGTGCCATTAGTCAACTTTTTGGACTAACTGGATAGCTGTGAATTCATTTCTAATGTTGATATCACAGTGTTTAAGGTGTTCTTATGAAAAAAAGGTCATTTTAATCCCATACCAGACTGCAAAAGCCTTAATAAAATGCTTAGGCTGGAGGGTGCTTATAAATCGGTATTGGTTCTGAAAGAAAAGTTTTAAAGTTGCTGAACCACATGGAAGCCTGAGAGTCACCCCATTATTCATTGATCTTGTTTACATGACCTGCTTAATTGGGTCATGGAGAGTAGCATGTTAGACAAACAAACCCAGAGAAATAACTCTTCCCGAGTGAATTAGTTTCCCCCATGCAGTCTTGAGTTCTGAATGGATTACCAGCAAGATAATATGTCTTTTTCCCATCTGTGATAGTCCTGAAAGCGGTCATGTGAAAAATAAGCTTCTCCAGGACGTATTCACTGTCACCATTTAAATTTTCACTTCACTGTAATCACATTGGAGTAAGTGAAAAAAGAACAGGAGAGATAAAGCTCTCCTTGTGTTGGTGCCAGACTTATCACTCCACCTATTGCATCTCTGTAATTTCGGTAATGATGTTCCAGATAATTATGCTCCAAAGGGGGGCAGAAAAATCTCTCCCTCTCAACCTTGCCAGTCCACACTGCCTAATTGATGGTACCTGTAGCATGTGCTTCCTGTCAGATCAGTTAAGATGGATAGAAACAATAGGACAAAAACAACGGTAGCAGACAATGAATATGCTGCTTGTGTTGTTTTATTTGAATTTTGTTTATTGTTGTTGTTTAAACATGTAAGATGCCCAGAGCCACATAATTGGAACACATGTACTCTCCCTATAAAATGTATATCTTAGCATGTCACAACTGACTGAGAATTGCTGATCCAAGAACATGTTTATGGAAGAAACAGCAGAACAACAATAATTGGATTTATGAGACCATTTATCTGCATATATTTAAAAAGTTGTTAGATGAAATTCTTCTTACAACTGGAGCCAATTAAGAACATCTGTCTTTGCAAGAAATTAAACCAAAATCATGATCACCAACTTTGGAAGTTTCTACCTATGAAAACCTTTCCCAATATAGTGTTATCCACATATGGGGAGCTTGACAGATGAAAGTAGATCCTTTGATATCATTTGTTTTCATATTGGTGAGTTCTCACACAATCAGAAGAAAAAAACCTGATACTAGATTTGCCAGTTAACAAAATGAGGGACAAATAGAAACCAGTCTTTCTGCCAAAAACAAATGGATGTGCATCCTATTGAGTAGCTTGAACAGCAGGTGGGAAGGACACAAAGATAACTTTGATTTCATTATAAATAGGATTCTCATTCCATTCACAGCAGTCATTGGAATTCTTTCAGAATAGTTTCTTAGCTTTTTCTACAATAAACTATTATCAAAAGTTCCTGGATTCTTATGTTTCTGATTAATTAATTTCAGTCCAGGCTATTGGGGAGAAGCCTGATAATACAAGTGAGTATTTGAAGTCATTTGGAGGTTCGTGGATTTTACTGTGACAATCCTAATATAACTCCCTGGTATTTTTTAACGTATGAAATAAACATTGCAATTTAAGAAAAAGGATGCAACATAGTATGACTAGGGGATATTTGAAATAATCAGGAGAATCAAATTCTGTATCTATTCCTGGCTGGACCGTATTATTTGTGGTTGATAAGCCATATTTTAATTCTCCCTTTAGGAAAAAAAAGATACTAAAGTCATAGGAAAAAAACACAGCAACATCCCATTAGTATTGCATCTGCCATTGTAATTTTACATGTGCTGTGTGCCACCTCCTTTCTCCTTGAAAGGGGATTCAACAAAGATACAGTACCTTTCATTATAGCCTAGAGATGGCATCTTTCTGCTGATGTTATAAATTGGCCATAATTGACAGTGACCGGTACTTTCATTGGAAAGTAAGACCCATGGCTTGCCTTGAAATATCTTATTAAATAAGCGTCAACGAGATACGGAGGACATTTCCTTTGTGGAAAAAAAAAATCCTGCTACATTTTTAGTTCATTAAGCTGTAATCTAAACTTTTAGATGCCTTGTAACCATGACACTAAAATAGTGAATATATTACTGTATTGCCCTGGGGCTATTTAAATGAAAGATGGTGGAACTTTGTCCTTTTCAAAAGCAGCTTTTTTTCTGGGATAGCTGTCCCCTTGGTCTCCTTCTCTCTTGAATTCCACGCACTATCAAAGAATGCTACAGCTGCAAAATGTTTTTCCTTCTCTAACATCCTGCTATATGTTTAATCCAAGCAAACAGGTGACTTGAGAACAAAGTGAACTGGAAGAGGGCAAAGTTAATGATTACTGTGACCCTTTGCTGAGTTATGTAAGCTGAACCCTTGATGTTTTTTAAGACAGTACACTCCAACATTGTCAGAAGTACACTTGTTTTACGTCAAGTGAGCCCAATATTTCATGGTATGATACCAATGACTGAAACTAATACTGCAGATGCTTGCTAAATGATCAGATTCAACAAGCCTTTTTTCTTTAAAATAGTGAATGTAAACAGAATGGCATTATCTAGATTTCAATAAATCCATTTGATTTCTGAGACAAACTCTTGCTGGCTTTTTCAACTGAAAGTTTCTACAGGATTGCATTTTCTAGATTCCCATATTCTTATTTTTTCCAGGTAGCAGTGATTATTACTGCACCATGTTAAGCCCATTGTGGGAATTGGGGTCTGTCAGGGCTGATCTCAGCCTTTCAAAGCAGGCTAGAAAGAAACAGGCCTTGCAGGGACTCAATAAGGTTTTTTTTAAAAAAGAGAAGGAGGAGAGGGAGAGGGAGAGGGAGGGGGAAGGGGAGGGGGAGGGGAAGGGGAGGAGGAGGAGGAAGAGGAGGAGGAGGAGGAGACTGGACAGTCATTTGTCCAGAATGGTACAAGGTTTCCTGCTTGAATAGGGGGTGGACTAGAAGACCTCTGAGGTCCCTCCCAACTCTTATTCTGTATCCCCATTGACATTGAGAACAATTAACCAGTGGAACAGAAGTTGCCTCCAGAACTTGTGGGTGCGCCATCACTGGAGGTTTTCAAGAAGAGATTGGACAGGCATTTGTCTGGAATGGTAGAGGGTCTCCTGCTTGAGCAAGGGGTTGGACTAGAAGACCTCCAAGGTCCCTTCCAACTCTGTGATTCTGTTAAAATAGCCGTAAGCAATACTGCTGATACTTTGTCTTCTGCTGCTGAATTTTAGTAGCTCATTTTGTGGGGCACAATAGCTTGCAAAAAAAAAAGCAGTTTGGGAACTGGTTGGTTTCTTGGGTTTTAATTTGTCACCATTGCCTTGTAGGACAGATCATGTATAGGAAAGCCTTTCTTTTACATGAAAGACCACGGAATTCTCCAAGCCTTTACTTCTCAGATTCTTAATGACCTAGGGCTGAGGTCTTCAAACTTGGCAACTTTAAGACTCCAGCTAGCATGCAACTTAAGCATGCTGGCTGGAGAATTCTGGGAGTTGGAGTCCACAAGTCTTAAAGTTGCCAAGTTTGGGGTCCTCTGACCTAGGGAATCTCAGGCAAAACGGCTAAGGGCAATCTGACACCCAATAGCATCAGGAGCAGCTTAATTTTAGTAAGATTTCTGAGTAGACATACTATAGGGTTGAAGCACAAAAAGGAAAGGGAAACGTGTTTGAAGAAAAGCACATACTTTGTTATTTCTACTCTAACATTATTTCTTTAGGTGAAACATTAACAGAAATGCATTGATTAGCATAATACACAGTTTTGTCATCTCTGTGAAAGTTACCTTTTCTTTTACTGTTGTTAAGATGCCCTCTAAGCCAGAAAACATTTCAGAATAGCTCTTATGTAATGAGTTCTCAGTTCTCATGATCTCAAATTCATTCCACCTCTAGAAACAAAATGTTCCAGCAGCTGTAATTAGTTATTGATCCCAAGCTCAATCTTATGCAAATGTATTCAGGAATGTGCCTTATTCTCAGTTAGCATGACTTCTTACAGTATTTAGGATTGCAGCCTAATTAAATCAACATTTATCTAGTTTCTAGTTATGCTTTGGAGTGTTTGCATTGTTATATTATGATCTTGAATACTGCTTGGAGTCATTTAAGCTGGGGCGCTAAATAAATGGTGTTGAATCAACGAATCACACAGCTAAAATACGTTAAATTGCAGTTGTACATTAGGTGATATATATTTTGGATGTGTCTAGAATGACTGCTGCGATATACTTCACAAGATGAAGTAGATGACATGTCACAGACTGTTCCAAGCTCCCCATCCAACTGCAGCACTTAGGATAGGTTGCCATTATTGAGTTTGTCCTTCTCCCAGGTTTAAGAAGACTCTACAGTAAGATGTTTTTTCAAACTGTCCTGGTGTCAGCACCTCTCCATTTAATAATCAGGAAAGAAAACCACGAGACTCCATTTGTGGAAAATCAAATGTACTTTTACTAATTAAAAATGGTTAAAGAGCGATTGCATAGCGAAGTTGTTAGTCCAGGCATCACGAAAATGGAATGTCGGTGCCGTTAGTCCAGGCGGTAAACCCCCACGCATGCATAGTCTGTCCATCCAAAGACCTCCAGAACATTCCTCCAGCACAACGAGTAACCCCACCCAAAATACCATGCCCTCCCTCCCCGTTTCAATGGCAGCTGAAGCAACAGCAAAGCAGAAGCTGACACCTGGTATCATCTTGTTTTTCACTGGCCAGGTGCTGATGGCAATGCCACTTCATTAAGGCCACTCTTTGCAGCAGACTATTTGCTGCCACCAAGTGGCCATTTGGATTTTTGCAGCCCATATACAAAATGCAGAGTTTCCACTGGCTTTTCTGGTAGCCACCAAAATAAGTAGCCACCTTCCAGAGTTGGTACTATAAAAGTATTCAGGTCAGGCATGGCATTAAATAAGGGAATTCCCGACCATGTGAGTAATGGCCAGAAGCTAACATAATCTGCTGCTTCTTTTGGGGGAGGGCACTGGCACAGCAATTCTGTCTCCCCAGGTCATTATTCTAAGATCTTCATCAGTTTCAATAAACAGATTGCTATCGCTGCTTTTGAAGACCATTTTATGTAACGAGGCAGTGAACCCTTGGCTAAGGCACTGAATGCTAACTACAATATCAGGCAAACATGTTGAATTGATGCCAGGCATTTAATAAGCCACCCTGTAACAAAATGTAAGAGAGACATAAATACTCAGTGTATGTTGGCTGGTTTCAAGTTTTTTCAGTGTCGTATGAAAGGCAGTCAGGTAGTCGCCTTGTTTTGGATCCTGCTCTCTTTAATGAGGGCTATTTTTCCATGGACACTGTGTCCCAGGTCTCACGGCATGGAAAACAGAGAGATGGTTGGGTCCCCAATGGCAGCAAAGGAGGGCAAATGCTCTGCAAATATTATTGTGCCAAGGAGTGGCAAACACAGGTCTACCAATTCAGCCAGCAGAGAGTGTGTGTTGTGCACTGGAAAAAGAAAAAGACCCAGCAACTGGGATCCGTGCCAATTCCTACACTTGGTTCTCTGTCACTTACAAGTGGAGAAAAATACACAAATGGATCTGTATGTGCTGTGGACCAAAATAACCCCTCTACTCAAATGCTAGGCTCAATATAAATCATACAAATTGACTGCAGTTTCACCTTGGGCTTGACTTGGCATAGCTTTGGACTGCTTTACAAGATGAGTTTAAAGACTTTTGGACTGCGGGGAGTAAAAGGGGAACAGGAAAAAAAGGCATGGGAGTTAAGAATAGGCCAAACATGCAAAGAAATGAGGATGTAAAAGAATTCTGCCGCAAATACCTCTGGGTTTGGAGTTGTTGTTTTTGCTATTTTTCATTCCCCAGAGGCATTTGTGAAGGAACATAACCCATCATAAACACAGCCTGTCTACCATTGGTCTTTTCCTCTCAAAAAAATTGGCTGAGGAATTGCATGGTAAATTACTAGGGAAGCACACCAGGTCAAGGGAAAAGGTTTTCTGTAACCTCTGCAGCCCTGTTCTTTGTAAATCCAATTTTATAAAAATAAAAAAGCCACCCAAACTACTTGTGTTCTGTTAATCACTTAACTCTAGGATAGCAATATTACCTCCCTATCTCCCTCAGCAGCAATCACCACCAAAAACTCTTGGAAATTGTTCTGCCAAGTTTAGCAATAGCAGACAGTTTTTAGGATATTGATGACCTTTCCCTGGTCACTTCAAGGTTTGAAAATAATTTCTGTGTGTGATGCTTGAAATGGTCAAATGAGCCACCTTTACATTCTCCCACTTACAATGTGTTGAATTTGCATGTGGTCCCATTCTGCAGAAAAATACGCAGATTCTGGTAGCAATTTGTACATAGTAGCAATGACTGAATTTAATAGCTACACTTTTTCCAGCAGGTTATTTTGTAACAAGAGAGAGGGGGGGGAGGGAGAGAGTGGGAGGGAGGGAGGGAGAGAGAGAGAGAGAGAGAAACTGGTCATTCTAAGCAGTACCACCAATTGAATTAAATTCAACTTAATCTTTTAACAAGAAAGCATTCAAAGGCTGCGGAAAACTATGAATTTTGTTAAATTATTACTATTGTAATTGTAAATATATTCATGCGTTCTGATAAATTATAATAAAACAAAACAAATAAAATGCTTAACCAATCCTACACGCCACTCACTTCTACAGTAGGAATATGATGCCACTCCCCTATCAAATCCTTCTTGAAAGCCCATCTTTTCCTGTAATATATGTACATTAATTTATACTGTTCATCTGCCCATCTTGTAACTGCAACTCTAGGCATTTGTTAAAACAATAGAAACAATATTAGGAAAAAAGTTACCAAAGAGAAACCCAACTAAGTAATTGACAGAGGCCTGTCAACAGACCATCACTGGTTTATCTATGTTCTCAACACAACCATGCAGTGGTGGGATTCAAATATTTTAACAACCGGTTCTCTATGACCAGTTGGGTAGACATGGCTTGGTGGTCATGTGACTGGGTAGGTGTGGCCAGCTCAATGTCACTAATATCAATGGGAGCTTCACATCAACTGTTACAATGTAATAAGGGTTAACCAGAGGCAGTTTCTGTAAGCGGGGCAATAAAGATTAGGCTAGAAACAACACCAGAATGTTTCCTTCCTGCCTTCCTTGCAGGATTAGGCCTGTAAAGTGGAAAAAAAACAAAAGGAGATTTCTTCCATCAACCGGTTCTCTGAACTGCTTAGAAAGTTAACAACAGGTTCTCCCGAAAAGGTGCGAACTGGCTGAATCCCACCACTGCAACCATGCCTAAGAAGACACAATTGCATTTGCTTAGACTGCCCTTTGTGTTTTTCTACACTTTTCCTTTAAACCCCCTTGTATCCCGGATCTGTTTTCTGTTAATGGGATTTTATAAAGGACCATTCTCTCTTCTTCTTCTCTTCTCCACAATCAGTTGTCTGTAGGATGCCTAGAAACCTACTAAATCTCACATTAATTCTCTGTGAAAATGACAAGTGTACATTAAGCCCTTAGAATATAAGGTAAGTTCAGGGTCTCTGAGGGAAGGTGTAGTCAACTGTATCATTTACCAGGCAGCAATTAAAAATACTGAATTCAGAATATCTCCTATTTGAGGTTGGATGCTGAGTATAACATAAAAGCAGGAAGAGCAGGAAAAAGGAAATACTATATGTCATTGAAGAGCAGGATTTGTGAAGGTAATGTTTGGTCATCTGAATCAGCTCCTTTCTCCCTTTTACCAATCATTTCCAGATTTCTGTCTTTGCAATAAATAATTGGAAATCCTCAAAAACACATTTTGAAAAGAGAAGAGTAATTCATTCACTACATCTGGCAATTAAGCAGTCATCCATTAATGTAGGCAACCAGTTCTAGATATGATAGGTTTCCCACAGTGATGGGATTCATTTTTTTTTTACTACTGGTTATATGGGCGTGGCTTGGTGAGCGTGGCAGGGGAAGGATACTGCAAAATCCCCATTCACACCACACACCATCAACCTGCTTTCCAGCTCGATTCTCCTGTGCAGGGCAACAAAAGAAGAACCAGCCGATCAACTGGGACTAGGGAGGTAGGGCCAGCCAGAGGTGGTATTTGCCAGTTCTCTGAACCACTCAAAAGTTCTCCAGGACCTGTCAAAACTGGCTGAATACCACCTCTGGTTTCCCACTTCTAAAACTTGAAAAGCAGTCTTTATTCAGGTAGCACTGGATCACTTATTCATTTGACTCAGACCTCTCAGATGAAACAAGCTGTGCTAAAATTCACACTGCCCATTCAATGAGTCTGAAGTATTTTGTTTTTCAGCAGGTTTATTGCATCACTTACCCACTCAGCAGCACTATTTTCTTTTACATAACATAAGCCATGCTTGTGTTGAGCATTAATCTTGATTTTTATTGGGGATAGCAGAGGAAGATGATGGAATATGTTTTACATAAGAGTAGCAGTTGCTGGGATTGGTATCAGATTATCAAGATTATTACCTTCACCTCCTTATGTGGGAACCTCCTTTTGTTTATTTAGCATAAAATAACCATAGGAGTCAGGAATTAGTTCTGAGCTCAACTGGGAGCCATTTCTGGGAGCCACCCAGAGGTGGTATTCAGCCAGTTCTGACAGATTTTGGAGAACTGGTGGAGGAAATTTTGAGTAGTTCAGAGAACCGGCAAATAGGCTGGCCTCACCCCTGCTACTTGCCAGCTAATCTTCTTTTGTTGCCCTGAACAGGAGAATGGAGCTGGAAAGCAGGTTGGTGGGGTGTGGGAGGAAATGGGACAGTGGTGAAATTCAATTTTTTTTACTACCTGTTCTGTGGGTGTGGCTTGGTAGGAGTAGCTTGGTGGGCATGGCAGGGGAAGGATACTGCAAATCTCCATTCCCACCCTACTCTGGGGCCAGTCAGAGGTGACATTTGCTTGTTCTCTGAACTACTCAAAATTTCCACTACCAGTTCTGCAAACTACTCAAAAATTTTCGCTACCAGTTCTCCAGAACCTGACAGAACCTGCTGGATTTCACCACTGTAATGGAGATTTTGCAGTAACCTTCCCCCAGAAGTGGGCAGGGAATGGGAATTTTACAGTATCCTTCCCCCGCCATGCCCACAAAGCCATGCCCAAAAAGCCATGCCACACCACAAAGCCATGCCCACTGAACCGGTAGTAAAAAAAAAAAATTAATTCTACCACTGGAGCAACCTCATCTAAGGCAGCTGTTAAGAGAAATACATTATCTGACTAAATGTACAGAAAGCAACATCCCTGAGCTTTTACATCAACTTCTCTGACCCAATTGTTTTGACTATGAATCTTTTCTGGTTGCAGTGTTTTATGTTGCAATTGAGCCAGCTCACTTTCGCCATCCTAAATTGCTAAACCCATATGACATCCACGCTTTTTGAGAACTGCAATACCACTGGTAGGATGACCTTTGAACTGTTTTTAACTTTTGCCTTGCATAGCAGATCAGTGAATATGACTGTAAAGTTTAGAGATTGCAATCAACCAACACAGATTTGTTATAATGTAAATTGTGTGTAATTAACACCCACTTTCTTCAGAGAGATAAGTAATCTAATGACAGAATGCAAACGGCTATAAAACTGGCCAAAGTATTTATCTTGTAAGTGAGGTGAAAAGTACAGTCAGAATGCTAAAAATATAAGGCTTAAAATGGGTATGGAGAAGACTGTAGGAAGGTCTAGAATTGCGTTCAATAAGAGTCATTTGAAAGATTAGTGATGCTCTCAAATGCTTGCTACAGGAATGAGTTTGAGGTTCATGTTAAAATCCACATGGTGACTCATAATTCTATAATGTAGGTAAAGCTTGACAAAAGGTTGAGAGTTGTTGAGTAAACTGATTACCGCAAAATATGGCGATAGATTCAAACTTAGATATTGTTAACACCAAAGACATAGATATAATAGAAATAATAGAAAAATATACTTTCTTTTTTGTTGAAAGATTTGAGGTCAAGTTGATCTCAGGGTTCAGATGTTACAATTCTGATGTCCTCATTTCTAGCCATCAGAGCAATATCATCTGATCGCATAGTATGTGGAAGCTTACATGACCCCAATACAACCATCATAAATATGAACAAATTGCTAAGCATCCGGATTTTGATTGTGTGACCATGGAGATGCTGCAACAACCATAATTGTGAAAAAGTCATAAGTCACTTGTTTCAGTTCAGTTGTAACTTTGAACAGACACTAAAGAAATGGTTATAATCAAGGATTACTTGTAAAGTGATAGTATATTGAACATTTAGTTGCTTTGCATTATAGTCTAACAAATATTTCTTGACCATTGAATAAAATCTTCACTAGGCAAATGAGGTAGCCTGGTACATCCATGCCTTTAAGGGATGTTTGCAGTCAAAAGCTGTACTATAATCAATAAAGTGGAACCAGACACCTTTCTGGGATTCCCTTGTCTTTTGGATGTGGCCAATGTGATCCTGGTTACATGGTGGCACAGGGGTTAGAATGCAATACTGCATGGCTAACAGATTGCTCACTCTAGCAGTTCGATTCTGAGCGGCTCAAGGTGGAATCAGACTTCCATCCTTATGAGATCGGTAAAATGAGGGCCCAGATTGTTGGGAGCAATATGCTGACTCTGTAAACCGCCTAGTGTGGGCTGGTTTATCAGTCTAAGTGCTATTGCTATTTGCCTCTTTGGAATGCAATTTACATGTCTGGCAGTTCTTGTATCTATTATTGAAGCTTGAATTGCAAAATCGTGGGCATTATTTTACTGGCATATGAGCTGAATATGTGTTCAGTGGTTAGAACATTCTTTTGCATAACTCTTTTAGATCTTGGAATATAAAACTTCCTTGGTGACAGCTGTGTTTTCTATACCAGCTTACAAATAACGAATAGGACAATAAATGACACTATCATCTTGAAAGACTTGAAAGTGTTAGGATGATATTTTATCAACACCTGCAGCTTGGTTGGCAATTTTTTTTTCTCATTTTACTTTCCAAAGTGCTTGGTCCCAGTTCAATAATCAAATCTCTGAATGAATCACTGATTTGGGAATATTTTTCTCGTTCCATATAGTTGTGGTAACAGAGGTGGATTCCTACCAGTTCGCACCTATTCGGTAGAACCAGTTCGTCAAATCTACCAAACCGGTTAGAAGAATGACTACTGCGTTTGTGGTGCAATCAGAACATTGCGTGTGTTGAAGTTGTTTTAATGCAAACCAAAGATGCCTTTTAAAAAACAAGTTTACACATATTCTTATGCATGCCAGTGCTGTGTGTGAGGTAATTTAAGGTGGTTCTGACAAGTGTTGTCGGCATCTTCATATCCGGTCACATGGGCAGCAAGCCACTCCCACAAAGGAGGCCACACCCACAGAGTAGGTTTGAACAATTTTTGAAACCCACCACTGTGTGGTAACCTTCCTTTTTATCCTCTTTTCTTCAATATAACGTTCAGGTTTTCCAAAATCATCTTGTCAATTAAGAGTTCAACTTTTGTTTCCCCCTGTATTTAGGCAGTTTCTTTTCAATTCAGGTAGAAAGAGCTTGTTTTCAAACAGATATTGCTAGACTGCTTCAGCTACAACATCAATTAGCAATCTGAAAGTTGTTGGTAAGCAGGTAATTGCCGGGTGCTGCCCCTTTTATTGGATCTTTTAGTATCAAGTAAGTTTTGCCAGATGTTAGCTGGTCTTCAATTTCAACAACATGCAGTCCTCGATTTATGATCGCAATTGAGCCCAACATTTCTGTAAAGTGAGACATTTGTTAAGTGAGTTTTGCCTCACTTTACAACCTTTCTTGCTGTTAAGTGAATCAGTGAGGTTGTTAAGTTAGTAACAAGATTATTAAGTGAATCTGGCTGCCCCATTGACCTTTTTGGTCAGAAGATCACAAAAAGCGATCACATGACTTTGGGTCACCTCAATGGCCATAAGGCTGAACTAGTTGCCAAACATTTGAATTTTGATCACATGATCATGGGGATGCTACAAAGGTTGTAAGTGTGAAAAATGGTCATAAGACACTTTTTTCAATGCCGTTGTAACTTTGAACAGTCACTAAATGAACTGTTGTAAGTCGAGGACTACCTGTAGCTGCAGTATGATGTTCAATGGCTTGCCAATGAGTGGGTGCAGACTAGTCAGATGTTTCAATCAAATCCTATGCAATTCATCTTCATCTGATTCTAATTCTTGATCTTACTTGCCTCTTTCACTACCATTCCTGCTACTTTGCAAGTTCTTCCATCTCAGCTTTTTGTCCCAAAGGTGCTTTTTCAGGAGGCAACTGGACTTTCTGGTTTTTTGTTTTGAAGATGTTTCCCTTCTCATCCAAGAAGCTTCTTCAGCTCTGACAGGATAGTGGGGAATGGAAGGATTTATACTCCTTGCAGACAGCTGGTCCTTTGCATCTTTTTAGTGTCGTTGAAGCCTTGTGTCGGCGTCCTCAGGGTCACCTGGGTAGTGTTTCTGCTTCCTGCAGCCTGCAATTTTTTCCCCCCTGGAAATTACGATTTATGATGATTGTATTGTCTGATGATGATCATGATATCTCACTTGTTGCTTGTATGTATGCTGAGAGCTTATGCACCAGAGACAACTTCCTTGTGTGTCCAATTCTATGGCTTCAAATATTCTTTTGCATCACAGATCAGCAACTGGAGGTCCTTTCAGTTTTAATCCAGTGACATCATTAGTACCAGTGCTTCTTATACTTAGCATTTGCTATATTATATACATGGATGGCTCATACTCTAATACCATGTCGCCTTTTGGTTTTCTTGGCCAAAGGTTATAGTGAGTTGCCATTACCTTGAAACCATATTTAGCCTAAGCCTCCCCCTCATGGGTGACCTACCTGCAATAAACACAAGGGATATAGAAGCTCCTTAAACAATATAAAGTAATGATCCGCTAAGAAACCTGTAGTCAGTAAAGTTGTGTGACTCCTTAGAAAGAGTGCAGAGAAGAGCAACCAAGATGATTAGTGTTGAGGACTCGGAAAGTCCTCGACTTATGACCTGGCGGCCAGCAACAAGCCAAGCAGCGCCCTGATTGGCTAGGGCACGGCTTTGCCTGTTGCTGGCCGCTAGGGGTGCGCTCATTGGCTATCCCTGCTTGACAGCTCCGTTTAAATAGCTGTCAAGCAGGGAAGGTGCTGAATCGCCTGTAAATAGTTACCTTGAATAAACCGCTTGTTCTGACAGTCCTGGCTCCAATCCCATCCTTGTCGCCAGTTTTGAGGATCGACGGAAGGACGAGACTGGAGCCAGGACTGCCAGAACAAGCGGTTTATTCAAGGTAACTATTCACAGGCGATTCAGCACCTTCCCTGCTTGACAGCTATTTAAACGGAGCTGTCAAGCAGGGATAGCCAATGAGCGTGCCCCGCTTGAGGCCTTTCCCCAGGCAGGCCTCTCCTACTCTGATGTTACAGGACTTCCACCTGCCCATTCTTTTCCTCAACCCAAGTTTGCGTGTCCAGATTCACACTCATGGGCCTTTCCCCAGGGAGGCCCCATCTATCCAGATGCCACCTGCTGGCCAACGTCCCCAGTTCAACCTCAAGCCGATCCGGCCCCTTTCCCCAGTTACAACGCTTGTAGTTCACCAGTTGCCACCTCCAGGCATTGTGACTCCACCCAAGTCGCCGCGCCCCCACGGCCCGGCCTACCTGTTGAGTTCCAACCGCCTTCTGGGCCGTCCCAAGATGGCATCGCTCAGAGCTCCACTCCCTTTGGGGAGGAGCTGCACTCCACTCCCTTGGGGGAGGACTCACCCCTCCAACGACTCCTGCAGGACTGAGGCATTCTGGGCGGGTCTGGCACCACCCCACCTATCTCTCCGACTACGCATGCTTCAACGCCGAGCATATGCTCTCGCTTGGAGGGAAGGGGTGTTGAGGACTCAGAAAGTCCTCGACTTACGACCTGGCCAGCAACAAGCCAAGCGGTGCCCTGAATGGCTATGGCGTGGCTTTGCCTGTTTCTGGCCGCTAGGAGCGCGCTCATTGGCTATCCCTGCTTGACAGCTCTGTTTAAATAGCTGTCAAGCAGGGAAGGTGCTGAATCACCTGTAAATAGTTACCTTGAATAAACCGCTTGTTCTGACAGTCTGGCTCCAGTCTCGTCCTTCTGTCGATCCTCAAAAATTAGGAGACTAAATTAGGAGGCTAAAACATATGAACAACGGCTGCTGGAACTGGGTATGTCTAGTTTAATGAAAAGAAGGACTAGGGGAGACATGATAGCAGTGTTCCAATATTTCAGGGGTTGCCACAAAGAAGAGGGAGTCAAACTATTCTCCAAGGCACCTGAAGGTAGAACAAGAAGCAATGCGTGGAAACTAATCAAGGAGAGAAGCAACTTAGAACTGAGGAGAAATTTCCTGACAGTTAGAACAATTAATCAATGGAACAGCTTGCCTCCAGAAGTTGTGAATGCCCCAACACTGCAAATCTTTAAGAAGATGTTGGATAGCCATCTGTCTGAAACGATATAGGGTTTCCTGCCTAAGCAGGGGGTTGGACTAGAAGACCTCAAAGGTCCCTTCCGACTCTGTTATTCTATTCTATTATTCTTTGAGAACTCTCCTTTGCATCCTAGATAGCAGGATATTATGAAACATCTCTTTTCAAGTCAGTAAAACAGCTGCTTCTTTTTTCAGGCTTACAGAGTATGTAGCAACGTCAGGAGCTGTTTCTGCCTGGGACTTTTATTCACTGGAAGACAGGTCCTTTGTATATACTCCTGAGCTTTGTGAAAGAGCCTTTTCAAGAAATCTACCCAGCCCTATTTGGGATTTTAGGTTGTTCTTGAAAGTAAAATATAAAATATTAATCTCAACCTTTTTTAAGGCCATCAAAATTCATTGCCGTAATCATGAGCTTCACCAAGGAAATAAATTTAATAGGTTTATTATGAACTTAACTTTACTAGTGGATCTCTTGTATCCTAAGAGAGCAGGGAAACACTTATCTTTACCCAACTCAGGGTCACTGTTTAAATGGTACTTTCCTTTTTAAAAATAATGAATCCTATTTTTAGGCTTTAGAGCTGAAAAGACTAAGAATGAGAACTAGGCCAGTTTAGTATAATGATTAAGACACCAGTCTAGAACGGAAAGACCAGGAGTTCTAATCCCTCTTTAGGCATGTCTCGGTCGCTGTCACTGTCTCTCAACCCCATCTACTTCACAGGGTTGTTCTTGTTGTGGAGAAAATAGGAGGAGGAAGGAGCGTTAGATATGTTTGTTACCTGGATTTGCTTATAAAAATAATAAAGACAGGAAGTTAAATAATTAAGTACATACATACATTCAGGGGACATGGTGGCTCAGTAGCCAAGATGCTGAGCTTGTTGATCAGAAAGGTCAGCAGTTTGGCGATTCGAATCCCTAGCGCCGTAATGGGAGTGAGCTCCCGTTACTTGTCCCAGCTTCTGCCATCCCAGCAGTTTGAAAGCACGTAAAAATGCAAATAGAAAAATAGGATCACCTTTGGTGGGAAGCTAACAGCGTTCCATGCACCTTTGACATTTAGTCATGCTGTCCACATGACCATGGACATGTCTTCGGACAGCTCTGGCTCTTCAGCACCGTCCCCTAGAGTGGGAACGACTAGCACACATATATGAGGGGAACCTTTACCTTTACTTTATGCATGCATGCATGCATGCATACATACATACATACATACATACATACATACATACATACATACATACATACATACTAAGAGGTATTCCAGGGCTTATCTCCTTCAGACAAATCTTATGCAACAAAAGTCTATCTATAGTTATTCATTATGTTGATTCTTGATTATGGACCCATTGGCCATCTGGGTGCCCTGTTTTATGGATTTCCCAATGCATCCAATCAGAATGAATCTTGAATAGGGTTTGATATAATATTGCAGATTTCTTCTTAATTCCTAACATAGTCTTGGTTATGATGGTACAAAAGGAATAAAAATATTCCTATCAATGTGAAAAGCTTTGGCTTTATTTTTATTTTAATGCCAAGCCATAATCTATATTCTCCTAATGAAAAATAATGGCTCACCACTTGATTGTTATAGGGAATGAGGCAGTCCCCCACTATATTTTTAAACACAAGTTCTCTCTATAGACAGCCTCATTTTAGGGATTCAGTAAAATAGCTTTTAGTCTTCCCAGCTGGACACATATGTACCGATATGAGATTTTTCTGCCTTGGAACCCAAGCCCAGCTGTCACTCTGGCAATTTACAATAACATAAATATTTTTTTAAAAATGCAATAAGAGATATACATAATTCCTCATTTTCTTGGCTGATGGGATTATTTAGCTGAAATTCCTTAAATATAGCATGCTTCAATAGCTCAAGAGCAGGCAAGAAACAAAGCTTACCATTCAACTCTTCCTTTGCCTCAAAAAGCTGTTGGGATTATTAGGCTAAAAAAAATCTAACCACAAACCTACAGATCTGTATAGAAGACTGTGGCTAAGGATGGGGGGGGGGGAGGTCAGGTGAAGGATGGGAAGGAGTAGCTCTCAATAGTATTGCACTTTGTAAGGTATCCAGATCATACATATAACTGGCAGTAAATTACTGTGTATCAAATTGTTTATTTAATTCCTCATAATTGCCAATTAGTATGATGCCAGAATCATCAAGAATGTAGCCTCTTACTTCCCTTACTGTTGAACATCTGTGTTATCATTTGACAGTCAAACTGGCTTAAAACATACTCATACAGGATCCTGAATGCACAATCAGACCTTGTCACTGTCAAGCTTGGCTTGAGAATATCAGGATGGGATTACTGCTTTAAAAAGCTCTCAGAAAGCTTCAGTTCAGTCTGTGCCAGCTGGTCTAAAATTTAGTCAGTTAACAGGGATCCTTTTGTGGGTCATACAGGATCCTGAATGCACAATCAGACCTTGTCACTGTCAAGCTTGGCTTGAGAATATCAGGATGGGATTACTGCTTTAAAAAGCTCTCAGAAAGCTTCAGTTCAGTCTGTGCCAGCTGGTCTAAAATTTAGTCAGTTAACAGGGATCCTTTTTGTGGGTCATGTGCATCTGATACTCTATATTTCACATTGGTTTGTTTCGGAATCCAGTTCAAAACGCTGGTCTATAAAGTGTTTAAGACCAATTTTATCTACATTTATTTGCCTATCCATTTTAGTCCTTGGTAGATGTCTAGATTTGGAGCCCATAAGCAAAGTGTGAAAGGTGGATAAATAGAACAGTCATCTGAATTTCGCTCCTTGACTTTAAATTATTGTAGGAGTCTACTCTGAATCTTTGGATGTTATGCAAAATGACATTTATTGAGTGGCTTTTTAGATTAACCAAGTCTTACTTTTACAGTTCTATTTGAAACTGTTTGAAGAGATTTTACACACATTTCCAGCTGAAAAGTACAAAATCACAAGAAAGGAGAGATTCTTCAAGCTATCCATCAATATCTACTTCTTAGATAAGCAAGCAGATACTATATTGTATTATATCTAAATCTTGGTATCAATTTCTATATTTGTATCTACCTAGCTAGCATACTGTGCATTCCTACCTTCAATTATCACGCACATATTTCCCCCCTTTCCTCTAGTGCCTTTCCTTTTTCCTTTCTCTCTTTGGCAACAAATAAATGATCATCCTAGCTCACAGTAATTCTTAACTCTTAATTGTTTTTTCCATTTTTCCCCCCTGCTGCTATTTCTACCTATTCATTGGCGCTACAGCTTTGTCCCTAACATCTCACTGGTTGTCCGCCTCTTCATTCTTGCTGTGTAACATAGCTTTCCCTACAGTAATACTCTTTTTGTGTAATCACAATTAACTACGATGGCTTAATAAACAGATCCATGGTTGAGAAAACTCACTGAAAATGTTATCTCACAATGATGGGACAATGAAAATAAAAGCCAATAAGCTGGATATGGGAATAGAAGTCCAATAGTCATAAGTATGAACTGATGGGTTCAAAAAATTTGCCCAAGACTTTATATACTGTAGGGCCATGAAAAATGTCAGTTATTTTATTATTATTATTATTATTATTATTATTATTATTATTATTATTATTATTATTATTATTATTATTATTATTATTATTATTATTATTATTATTATTATACAATTGTATCACAGTGGCCAGTTGTTTCGCCGGATTTGGCATTGGTTACTAGTCGGGCCCCACCCAGGGGCCTAGGACGTCGTAACGTATTTTCTTAATATGCGTGCAGATCCAAGCAGTGCGGCTTTTTGCATTTGACTGATGGTGATTTTGTCAATTTTTAACTGTTTTAAATGTAATTCCAGTGCTTTTGGAATAGCACCCAGTGTGCCAATTACCACTGGAATTACCACTGCTGGTTTGTGCCATAGTCATTGAATTTCGATTTTTAAGTCCTGGTATCTTGCGATTTTTTCATGTTCCTTCTCGGCGACCCTGCTATCACCTGGTATTGCGATGTCTATGATTGTGACCTTATTTTTCTCAACCAGTGTGATGTCTGGTGTATTATGCGCCAGTATTTTGTCGGTTTGTATACGGAAATCCCACAAGATCTTGACCATCTGATTTTCGGTGACTTTTTCAGGCTGATGTTCCCACCAGTTTTTTGCTGTTTTGATATTATAATTTTTGCACAAATTCCAATGGATCATTTGTGCTACTGAATTGTGCCGCAATTTATAATCAGTCTTTTATTATTATTAATAATTATTAATTATTATTATTAATTATTATTATTATTAATAATAATAATAATTAATTATTATTAATAATAATAATAATAATAAGTTGGATGGCTTTTGCAATAGTTGCACAAGTTCTTGATCAATAATAATAACACTAATGATATCTTTGGTTCATTTCACTTTATTTGCACAAATTCTTATGATATGTGTGTGTAAATGACTCCTTTCAGGAGTAAAATGATTGTTCTGCAAATGGAAGAGCAGTTGGGGTTTAATCGGTTTTTTGTGCGTGTGTGATTAGAAAAGAAACAGATAACAAAACAATGAATATATAAGATATGTATAAATCACACACATCTACACTGGATTATTGCTATCCTCACAAGGATTGGTAGATAAAAAAGGAACAGATAGAAATTGTCACCTTTTTTAAAAAAGAACATATTGTTGCAGCCTGGTCTAAAATGATTAGGGGATATAAACATCAACTTCCAGGATTGGGTATTTCATGAACAATTCTATGTTCAGTTCCTGGAAATGAACCTTATTAATTATCTTGGATTTAATTCTCAGTAGACATTTATGTATGTATATGTATGTATGTATATATATGTGCTCATCTCCGTTTCAAAGCCGAAGAGCCAGCGCTGGCTGAAGACGTCTCCGTGGTCATGTGGCCGGCATGACTAAACACTGAAAGTGCACGGAACGCTGTTACCTTCCCACCAAAGGTGGTCCCTATTTTTCTACTTGCATTTTTACATGCTTTAGAACTGCTAGGCTGGTAGCAGCTGGGACAAGTAATTGGAGCTCACTCTATTACACAGCACTAGGGATTCGAACCGCCGAACTGCTGACCTTTCTGATCGACAAGCTCAGCACCTTAGCCACTGAGACACCATGTCCCTATGTAGCTTAGGCCAAACAAAAAGGTTTTTTTTAATATAAGACATATTATCCTCCTTCAGCAAGGAACTGTTCCTTAATCAGAGCAATTACATTTGAACTCTTGCTGTTCGGCTTCAGGGAAGGTTTCACTGTTCATTTATTTTACATACAATTAAATCTATGAATCTCAGGTATATCTCACATGATCATTTGACAGGTAGTCCTTGACGTAGACCTTAACTGAGCCTAACATTTCTGTTGTTAAGTGAGACATTTGTTAAGTGAATTTTGTCCCATTTTATGACTTTTCTTGCCACTGTTGTTAAGTGAATCAATGCAGTTGTTAAGTTAGTGACCAAGCTGTTAACTGAAGCGGACTTCCCCATTGACTTTGCCTGTTGCAAATGTGATCACATGATCCCAGGACATTGCAAGGGTCAAAAAATATAAACCAGTTGCCAAATGTATGAATTTTGATCACGTGATCATGGAGATACTGCAATAATCGTAAGTGTGGAGAGTGGTCATGAGTCACTTTTTTTCAGCACCGTTGTAACTATGAATGGTCACTAAACAAACTGTAAGTTGAGGACTACCTGTACTTACTGAAGGTTCCTTGATCCAGCAAAAACTTCAAACCTTTAAGAGGCAACCTGCATATTTCCCCCTTTTCTTTTTCCATTTCTCACACCTTTCCTGCATGATTCCAGCGGGTACCCACTGACTCATTTGGAAATAATATAACTATCAATTCTAGGAACAAGCACAATTGCTTTCTTTTTTTGAGAATATGTTTGTATGGGCGTTTTGTTTTGTTTTGTTTAAAAGTCTTCCATTCCTGGCCATATCCAAGATTAAACATTGGAAAAAAGTATATTTTGAGAATGTATTTATAGTTCTTTGTGTCTAATAATTATAGCAATGTTAACAGCACAGGTCACATAACTGCCCTGTTCTTATTTTTGAAGCAATGTGGTTCTTTTGCCTTTAAAATGCATATCTAGGTTGTCTGACCATATTTATAATATTTTTTTTTCCTGGAGAAATGCAAAAATCTTCTTCTTGCACAATCCACAGCCATTTCAAAATATATGATTCATTAAAAAGAATCAATGTTTCTTCTTTTGAAAGTTATTCCCTTTTTATTCTTTCTTTTATCATTTTGGCAACTGTCCTCATCCATCCAAAGCTAGACAAACATTAAAGATACTTTGAATTATGAATAGCAATTGTACAATAATTAGTGAGACAGATATGGCCAGTTTTCTGGATATTATCAATGTCAGCTTCTTGTTCCACTTAAGTTGCTATGGGTACAACAACATGTGGACTGTAAACCATTCAGGCAATATCCTTTTTAAAAAAATAAAAAAATCCTACTTATTACTCCATAATTTTTTTTAATGGAACCCATAAATCATTGGTTGCTTCTCAACTTTATGTATCTAGTATAGGAATCCTGAAGAGCATTGGAGACAAAATGCAGGACTGAAGGATATTCTGTCTGACTTCTCCTTACGTTAAATCAAGGGATGTGATTTGGAGTTCTGTAGTTTGCAGCACCTTAAATGTGGCTCTTGAATAGTCCATGAAATTTTCATTTTTATTTTAACTGAATGAGGAAATTGTCAAATATATGAGGACTATTAATGTTAACTATACAGAACTGATTTGATTGCACTAAAATCATGCAATCAATTTGAGGTCCCCCCCTCTATAGTTCCATTGATTTCTTTGTCCTGCTCTATCTTTTCAAAGGTGCTCTGTAATGTGCTACTCCAAGGTTCATAGAAATTGAATATTCTTGCATTAAATATTCCCCTGAATGAAATAATCCTGTTTTGTCTGTCTGCATCACAGAAGGCATAAAAGGTGCACAATCTGGAACCTAGTCAAGGTTTCTATTCCTCACTAATACAAATAAATCAAAACAGGGAATGCTTGACTCCTCACAAGCAGACACAATGAATGCCATTAAGTGACTAAACTCTACAAGCACACAAACTATCTCTACAAACAATCCACCATATATGCATATGCAGTCATCAAAATTAGATTCAAGTTGAAAAGGCTCTTCATGGAAGCCTGATCCTTAACAGTCCTATACGCTAGGCTCCTGTGTAGGAATTTTGGGCAGTGAGCCCAAAGATTTACAAGAAAAGTGTAAGCAAATTTGACTATGATAGAAAACCCTGGCAGGAATCGACGTAAGAGGACCCGTGATTAGGGGCTTGCAAATCCTCAAAATGATAACTCTTTAGACTCTTATATGCAAGCTGAGTGGGATGCAGTGGCTCAGTGGCTAAGACCCTGAGTTTATCGATCAGAACGGTCAGCAGTTCGGTAGTCCGAATCCCTAGCGCCGCATAAAGGAGTGAGCTCCCATTACTTGTCCCAGCTTTCTGCTAACCTAGCAGTTCGAAAGCATATTAAAATGCAAGTAGAAAAATAGGGACCACCTTTGGTGGGAAGGTAACAGCGCTCTGTGCATCTTCAGCGTTTAGTCATGCCAGCCACATGACTGCAGAGACATCTTCGGAGAGCACTGGCTCTTTGGCTTTGAAACAGAGATGAGCACCGCCCCCTAGAGTTGGGAACGACTAGCACATATGTGCGAGGGGGAACCTTTATCTTTACCTTACGCAGGCTGAATGTCTTCACAGGTTTGGTTTCTCCTATACATCAATAATGTTGATGTGAGTCTGGAATTGATAATGTTTGCCCATTGTAGTACAAGGGTGTCCTGATAATATCAGGTGCAAGTAGCTAGCCTCAAGAAGCTCAAAACTCAGAGCTCCCTGTATAGGGGATAACTCAGTACTACAACATCTCTGAAGCCCTGCCATATGACTTACACTCTGGCTTACACTCTCATTCCCACTAACTTACATGCCATCTTTCCATCCTCTCTAAAAATAAGTAAATAAATCAGCTGAACGAGACAGGGGATTCAAGTATCTCTCCTCTGGCCTTTAATGAATGCTGTATGTCACTATCTCAAATCCAGGATCTGTTCCTTATGTGGATATAAAAAGAAGGTGGGGGAGGGGCCCAATCTGGCAGGGCAGCGAGTGCAATGGCTGCAGTGCAAAGTTTCCACAGTAAACATGATTTCTGTTTGCTGAATGAGGCTTGTTTCAAAGGCGGAGGTGGGAGTAGTGCCTACGCCATGGACCCTGGCTGCTAAGTTAGAGGGTTTCAGTTTAGAAAGTGAATAAGGAAATGACTTCCTTCAAAGTTCAATGAAAGCCTTTAAATGGATCGCATAAAAAAAAAACATGGGTACAAATACTGTCTGTTTTCAAGCCTCTTTATATACAAACAGCTTTTTCTTCTTCTTCTTCTGCCATTCTGAAGCAGCCATTCCTGAGATTGGCCTCTAATCTTGTGGAGAATTGACGTCTGAAGGAATTGCAGACCATCTGAGCAAATATTCCTATTGTTAGTTCCTCTAACCCCCATACCAGGGGTGGGTTTCAACCGGTTCGCGGCGGTCCCCGCGAACCGGTTGGTCGGCGAACCCGGAAGTAAGTAACTTCCGGGAACGGCGAAGGGCCCACCCGCCCGCCCGTGTTCCTTACCTGGTTTTGACTAGTTCTGCGCTTCCACGCATGCGTAGGATGCATACAGCGCCTGCGCGATCCTCCAGGAGCAGCTGGAGCATCGCATAGACGCTAGTATGCATGCGTGTGCTGCGCGCGTGCACAAGGACGCCGCCGGCCCCGTTCCAACCGAACCGGTTGGAACGGGGCGAGAAACCCACCCCTGCCCCATACCTTTTACCTTAAGCTGTCTATTGTGGATCTTACACATTTCTTAAGAGGTCCCCAAGGAGGCGTTCATAAGAGCACCGGCGTGCCTACTGTTCCTGTCCTATTGTTCCCGCTTATATGTACACATTTTATGTGTTTATGGCTGTGTTTTGTTTATTCCTATTCATTTATTTGTGCCATTTTTTATGTGTTCATGTCTATGTCTATACTTATACTTGCTTCCTTGTACTTGTTGACAAATAAATAAAATAAAATAATAAATTAATTAATATATCCATTTCCATTGGATGGCGTATGGAGACCCCAGTTGATGTAGATGAGAGAGTAGAAAGCTTGTTCTTCAGAATCTCAGAGCCCTTTGGAAAAACATCCATTGAGTTTACTCATGTGTGCATTACATGTGAATCACCTGCCTTCTCCATGAGGCAATATTCTGTTCTGTCCCGTCCCGTCCCGTCCCATCCCATCCTTTTAAAATTTTATTTGTTTGTTTATTTCCCTTTATTATTTTGTTTATAAATAACTTTTTATGATCCAGGATACATTTATGCTGGTAGCAGACTTCTGGTTCCACTGGAGAAGGATCATCAACTATTTTTTTCTCCTGCTACACTTCTCTTGCACGTGAAGAATTGGCTGTATGAAGCTGCTTCTCGGCAGAGGGAAGGAAAATAAATAAAGATGGTTTCCTGAGTTGAACATTATGTAGAGTCCCCACTATTTGTTTCCAAGCCCAGATGCAGATGCTACTGTATTTAAGCAGTTCCCCAGGAAATGTTCTGTGTCTTCTGACAAATTCCTTGGCATGGCTATCAACAAATAGCCTAGATAAAATGCTTTCTCTTCCTGCAGCTGTAGATGGTGGCAGCTTCTTCTTTTAAAAAAGTTGTACACTATGAAGTCATGTTCTTGTTTTGGCACGTAGATTGCATGTCTGAAGTGCCCTGAATAGGACATGGCATTATAAAGGGCTGAAAGAAAATCATTTCTGCTAAACAACATAATGTTTATGCTTTATCTGTGAAATATTTAGGATTTGTAGATGCTTAAGTACAGTTGTTCCATCAACACTGGAAATAAATAAGGGCATTTACCAGTTCCATCTAGTTTTATTTGTAAACATAGTTGTAAAAAAAAGTTTATATTTTGTGTTTGCTTGAAATAAGATGCTGAGCTCTTTAGGAGTTCTCCATTCTTCTAGATTAGAAGAAGGGGAAGGAAGAGGAGGAGGAGGAGGAGGAGGAGGAAGAGGAAAAACAGAGGTTTTCCTTGGTCCTCAGTTCTTCTGCAAAAAAGACAATTAATTAATTTATAGTGTATTAAAGCAGTTGGATGAATAATTCAAATATAGCAGCCTTTTCAACTGGATTTTGGGTTTTAGCCTGCTCTATCT